>NW_026930926.1:0-44457 GCF_032062105.1 Saccostrea cuccullata
ACTTAATGCCATGTATTGGGTTGAGTAATGTTAGAATTTAGACAGTTTGAGTTACGACACAATGAATGTGATCAAAACACAATTGTTCAAACTTTTGTCTTCAAGACGAAAATATTAATGTTAAGGTAAAATCTGACGTAATGTCTTGCTTTTATAAATTATATTTGATCAGATCATAATATGTAATGATATTAAGTTAAATATTGTTTTATTTTTCTGATTTTTTTGTGCTCTTCACTTATGTTTTTTTTTCTTCAAAATATGATTATTGCACACGCATAGCATATATAAACTACTAGTTTGCAAATTACACTAACACTAATACATGTATAAAATACGTAAGAGTCATGGAACATATTTTTTCGACATTTTCATTTTCATTCTAACTAATAATAATATAATAATGATAATAATGATAATAACAATAATACTTTATTTAAAGAGGGTAACCCGATTAGTGCAATGCACTAGTCTTCCTCAAGGCCCTCTAGACATATTCACAATGATACAATTATAAATACATTGTACAATATTATAATAAATAATACAACATGACGTGAAAATACAAGTACATATACAGATCGATTCAAGAACATGGAATTATATAACTTTTAGTTGCGGCATGTAATAATGAATTTTTCTACATTTTTAAAGGTTTGTACAGTTGGTGAAAAACAGATATGCAAAGGTAATTTTTTCCATAAATGAACACCGGAATAATGGAAAGAAATTTTAAATTGACTTGTTCGATATTTCGGTAGATGAAGGTCATAGTTTGTTTCAGGTCGTAGAATATACCTATTAGAAGAAATAAATTCAAAGGAGACTCTTAAATATGTTGGTGTCATACCATGAAGTGTTTTGTACAATGATACATATTTATAAAAATCAATCAACTCATATATGGTCAGCCATCCAAGTTTTTCAAATAATGGTAGTGAAGGGGTATCATAAGCCACATCTAATATAATCCGGGCTGCCCTCTTTTGCAATTTAAAAACTCTATCTATGCCAGCACCTGGCGCATTACCCCAAATAGTAAGACAATAATTCAAAGAAGGCAGAATGTATACATTATAAAATTGTTTTCTCGTGTGTGAGGGAAGACATTTTTTTTAATTCTGCGTAGAGTATACAATTCATAAGTCAAAGATTTACAAACTGAGTCAATATGATAATTATAGCCCAAGGAATAATCAATATGTACTCCCAAAAGCTTTTCAGATTCAACATTTTCAATCAATTTGTTTGAAGCATATAAATTTAGTTCAGGGAAATTTAATCTTGATTTTCTTTGTTGAATTCCCATGAGCATACATTTTGTCTTGTTGGTATTTAACACCATTTGATTTTTGGAACACCAATTTTCTATCTCACACAAATCAAAGTTTAGGGCATTCTCAATACGTTCTATATTTTTATGATATGTATGTAAGGTTGCATCATCAGCAAACATATCAATATCTGTTCTATTTACATGTAAAGGGAGATCATTTATATACAATAAAAATAATAGGGGACCTAAGATAGATCCTTGGGGCACTCCTGCTGTGACAGGCAAAAAATTAAAGGAATATGTACCTATTTTTACCCACTGAGACCTTGACGTTAAATAAGATTGAATCCAATTTATAGCCATTTGGTCAAAGTGATGTGATTGAAGTTTATTTATAAGGATATCATGATTACATGTAACCAAATCAAATGCCTTGCTAAAATCGATGAAAGTAATTATGCCTACTAAATTTCCTTGGTCCATAGCTTGCAGCCAATTATCTGTAAGTTTTGTTAGAGCCGTTTGACATGAGTGAAATTCTAAAAAATCCAGATTGTGATTTAAATAAGAGATCAAAGCTAGAGGTAAAGCTACGTATCTGATTGGCTATGTGTTTTTCAACTTATTTTGATGATGTTGGAAGAATGGATATCGGTCTGTAGGTCCCTGGATCTGCGTGGTGCCATTTATGAAAATAGGAGTGACTTTTGCTTGTTTAAAACGGGATGGAAATACTCCATTAGTGATGCTAGTATTTATAAGATGTGTAATAGATTTGCATATAACATTTGCCGAAAGCTTTAGAAGACGAGGCCCAATCAAGTCTATACCTGCTGACTTGTTTACATCAAGTGTATTCAACATATTCAATACTTCGAACTCACTTATTTGATTTATACTGAAGAAATTTTCTTTCCCTAGTTTAGTTTCTGTAAATTTATTTAATAATTCTGAATCAAAACTTTGTACTGTCATATCTGCTAATAATTTACAGGATATTTCAGTAAAGTGTTTGTTAAAAATATCAACACTATCCTGTAAATCTTCAAAATCCGAACCATTTTGTGTAATACGGGTAGGTGTAAAATTTTTTGAATCAGATGCCAAATGGTTTAAATAACTCCACATTTCTTTAGGACTTGAGCTTTCTATAATAATACTTTGATTTTGCTTGTTCTATTAATTGTGTTACTTTATTTCTCCAAAATTTGTAATTTTCTGAATTTCTTTGTAGATGGTATGTATCACGTAAACGTCTATCATCATTTATTTCCTGTGTAAGCCATTTAGGTCGAATTTCAGTTTTGACTCTTTTAGTTTTTACTTTGGCATGCTTGTTAAGAATATCATTAAATAATTTATAGAATTTATTCATGATCTCGTTGTGTCTTTTAGTTCAAGAAGAGAGTTAAAATTTGCATTTTCTAAATCTCTTAGAAACACATTTTCATTGAAATGTTTAAAATCTCGAAATTGGATCTCAGTAAGTTTTCCTCTACGCTGTTTACAGTTAGTTCTCCGTGTCAAACATACAGGGCAATGGTCAGATATAGCAATAGGGGGCACATTTGTTTCGCATATGTTTTCTGGTTTCGTTGTATGAAAATGATCAATTAAGGTACTTGAGGTACTTGTTATTCTAGAAGGAACAGTAACTATCTGTGAAAGTCCAAACTTCTCTGAAGCAGATGTCCAGTATTGTGGGGGTCTTTCATTAGATCAATATTGAAATCACATGATAAAATTATTTCAGTATCATCACAGCAGGAGGCACGGTTCACCTCCCTTGCTAGGTCCTCCGCCCAGCAGGATTGGGCAGATGGTGGACAATAAACAGAGCAATAAAATATAGGTTTTGAATTTTTCAGATTTACCTCTAGCCAGATTGCCTTAATATTACTGATTTCAAAATCAGTTCTCGTTTATATGAAATCTCATTTGAAATGTAAATTAAAATTCCATCACAAAAACAATTGTTCTATTGTCCATTTCCCATTTAGCGATCACGATTTGACAACATTGAAACTACAAATAGACAATATCCAAAGAGGCCCAGGGTTATGGACAATGAATCATAAAACATTAACAAACGAAGAAAAAACATTTGTTGAATTTTGGGATAATTACAAGAAAAGCTTAGATATTTGTCAGGATATTCCATACGATGGGACTTAACTAAATATAAGATAAAAAACATTGTGTATTGAGATGTCAAAAAAATTAAAACGTTAACAAACAAAAACTTGAGAAATTAGAAAAAGAATTAGAAGAGATTAAAAACAATCCTACAACTAATAAAAAATTATAAAAATGACCTTGAGAAAAAAATAAAGGAAATTTATATAGATAAGACAGAAGCGGCAATAAAACGATCAAAATGTAGATGGTTCAAAGAAGGTGAAGCTAATTCGAAATATTTCTTTCAATTAGAAAAAGAGTAATGGAGAGAAAAAAATTTGGAATAAAAAAAAAACAGAAAATGGTACCTATAAAACTGACATTGATTCAATCATCGAAGAGCAAATTAATTTTTATTATAAATTATTTAATACGGAAGGATGGGATAGTGAAAGTGGGGAATCATTATTAGCGGAAGTGCAATGTAAATTAGACGATTATGATGTAAACATGCTCGATAGTGATATAAATGATAAAGAAATATATCAAGCAGTGATGTCATTAAAGCCAAATAAATCTCCCGGTGAAGATGGGATTTTATTAACTTTTTATCAGATATACTGGGATATAATTAAAAATGAATTTTCAAAAGTTCTAAAGCACATATTTCATAGGGCCACACTTTGTGACTCACAAACAAAAGGAGTAATTTCATTAATACATAAAGGGAATGAAAGAGAAGATATAAAAAAACTGGAGACCCTTAAAAATGCTTAACAATGATTATAAAATTGTAGCTAAAATACTCGCCGAGAGATTAAAAAAAAGTACTACCAAAATTAATTCATCCAGACCAAAAAGGATTTGTAAAAGGCAGAAACATAAGTGATGCAAATAGACTGATTCAATATATTATTGATTATGCTGATAATGAAGATTTAGAAGGAGCAATCATATTTCTAGATCAACAAAAAGCGTTCGATAGAATTGAATGGGGCCGGATAGCAGCAACATCAAAAAGATTTAACTTTGGTAAAAAATATTGCGATTGGATAAAAATGCTACTTATTAAATCAAAAACATGCATTAAAACTAATGGATTTGTATCTAAATATTTTCCAATATCAAGATCGGCAAGACAAGGTTGCCCTATTGCTCCATTGCTTTATGTTCTTCAAATAGAGCCTATGGCCTGCGCAATTAGGCAAAATCCGCAGATAAAGGGCATTTTAATTCCTTATGAAGAACAACACATAGAATGTAAAATAAATATGTTCGCAGACGATACTCAGCTATTTAATAAGGACGAAGAATCTATAATAAATTTCTTCAATGTGTTAGAAATATATGAAAAAGCCTCAGGGGCAAAAATCAATTTCTCAAAAACAAAGGGCCTGTTTATTGGCAAATCGAAAGGTAAAACACCAAAATTTAAAAAAGATACAGTGGATAAAAACTAATATAAAAACTTTGGGGGTATATCATGTATATGGTATTGATACTAATGCAATTTGGTTGGAAAAAATAGAAAAAATAATGAACAGCTTGCATGTCTAGAAAACTAGGAACCTTACATTCAAAGGGAAAACCTTGATAATAAAAAATTTAATAATTCGAGGTATTGGCTATGAAATCGAAATGAGGGGAATACCGGATATATATGCAAAACAAATAAACGATATTGTCTGGTCTTTTATTTGGGATAATAAATTGAATAAAATTGACAGAAATGTGTGTGCTGCTTAAGTAAGAATGAAGGGATGAATATGACAAATATCTTTAATTTTATAAAAAGTAAATAAATAAAGACCTATAAAATCATGCATTCAAAGTTAGAAACATGGAATGCTATTGGTAAATACTTGTTACAGAGTAAAAATATGCATTGAAGTCAGGAATATTTCTTATGCACTTGTTCACATTTATTTCCAGTTTCCTTAAAATAACATGTCTATTTTTTATAAAAAAAAAAAAAGCACTCATCGCATATAACGAATTTCAGTCAAAATTCGAGCCAGAGAATCGAGAGGAAATACTTAACCTCTCACTTTTTGGTAATAAACTTATACAATTCCAAGGGAAAAGCCTATATGTGGAATCATTTATTGAAAGTGGTTTATTAAAAATTAAAGACATTTGGAATGATGCGGAAAATTGTTTTAAATATAATGACACTATTTTTAACAAATTATTAGACAAAAGATGTTGGATATTTGAATATAGTAAAATAAAATCAGCCATTCCTAAACTGTTTTATCAAATATTGAGAAAAAAAACAAACTCAGTATTTAATAGCGAAATAAAACTCTCTTATAAATTGAATAATTATTTACTCATAAAAAGAGATACTAATAAAGTGGTAACGTATGAAGATATCAAGTTAAAGAACATAGTAAAAATATTAAACAAGTCAATAATTCCAAAATGTCAAGAAAAATGGGAAAATATGTATCAAAATAACATACATTGGAACTTAGTTTGGGAGAGTATTTCAAAACTGAAAGTTAAAAATAAAATTCAAGAATTCCAATTGAAATGCGTGCATAACATATTGTATACTGAAGATAAATTATGTAAAATCGGACTATCCAATGGTTTATGCAACTTGTGTAAAAAGCATAAAGAAAATCAACAATACCTCTTTTTCCATTGCACAAAAGTGAAAACAACACTCAAGTTACTAGAAGATATAATTGAAAATGTGCTACAACTAAATGGAACTTTACAAATTGACCAACAAACAATAATATTAGGATACATGAAGGAACCGCAAACCCAAAGAACCGTTATTAACATTTTAATATGTATTTATAAATGGTATTAAAAATGCATTCAAAAATGAAATGAAAACGAATTTTTTACTATTTAAATCACATGATTTGACAAAATTCAAAGAGAAAATAAATCATATGTTTCAAAATTCCTTGTGATTCTAATACCAGTTATAGCGTTATTGGCACTATCTGCTGCCGTGATAAACTATACATGCATTCACATTTTTTAATTCACTATAAGGCACACTAGTTTTTTTTTTCTTGCTATGTTATTTTTCGGTGTTATCTGCTGCCGTGATAAACTATATATACATGTATTCACATTTTTAGTCCACTATACGGCACACTAGTTTTTTGCTATGTTATTTTTCATGTAACTGGAAACATTCTGTTTAAAATATGTTCAAAATGAATAAGTTAATAGATCATCAAATGAAAATGTAATGCCAGATTCAAACTATGTATGCGAGGAAAAATATTCATGTCTTTGTAAAATTCATTCATTCTGATGTGTTATTATAATCTAATTTTATTACCACAAAACTCTACATATTGATCTTGTTTATAAGCTGTATTACACAAAAAGACCCGTATTTGAGGGTGACCTGGCCCTAAATACTAGTTACAGTGAGATTGATATAGACTTCTTTCTTTTTTTTCCCATACAATCTCCACTGCAACAAGGGTCATACTTCTATGGTGTTAAATGTATACTTTGTTATTATATATAAAAACGGTGCTAATTTGTTTGAGATATTTATGTATATGTATGAAAATGAAGCGTCAATAATTGTATATTAGTATAATGGTGTTAAACGTATACTTTGTTATCATACATAAAAATGGTGCTAATTTGCTTTGAGCTATTTATGTATATGTATGAAAAGGAAGCCTCAATAATTATATATTAGTATAATGTGAAGAAATTCTGTTCAAATTTTGGAGATATATTACATAATACTATATCGATCCAGGGAGCTCCTGGCACCCCTGGTGAGGTATTATCAGAGGGCTTCTGCGGAAGTTTTACCTCACTGTTATATTGTATGTTTTTGAATAAAAGATTGAAAAAAAAATTCCACCACCTACCTTTAGTATACGATCTTTTCTTTCAAAAAATAAATACTCAGATCTTTAGAAATCGTTGTTCTACTTAATTTTCCTCAATATCGGTGTTTGGTTTCAAGTCATTCATTGAAGAAGCATGTTTTTTTCCAGATAGAAATTAAAAGGAAACGAATGACATTAATATTTCACGAATAAAAGAAGTAAAACGGATTTGCTTGTCATGTACATTTGTCAATATTAATGCACTCCTTAATTAACTTGTAGAAATTGACGTTCTGTCTTCATAATTATTTTTTCTTGGTATCAAGATCGTGTCTTTTTCATCTAAAGGAAATTGAGTACTCCGGATTTTAACAATGTTTATCAACAACTAAATCATGTACATGTGAGAAATTTCTCCAATAGTTTAGAAATGTCTGTAAATAGGTCTTAAGGTTCATCGATACTCTGCCAAGAGAGATAACTCTTAATGACATAAATGTCTATTATTCTTTTATAGATTTGTCAAGTTGAAGTCTTTTTTGTCCAATTTTGCCCCTCAAGCTATGCTGTAATTGTTTGCATTTTACTTATAAAATACATTTCTTTTGGAAAGTCATTGAGGTTAAAGCAACATTTAATATGAGTGAGCAGAGGGTTTATGAACCTTAAGTTTCTGAATCTTCATCCGATGTGTATGATACATGACAGAAAAGCAATAAGGGGTCCCTCTGATTCTGTTAGAGGAGGGGACTGGCGGACTGGAAATAAATCATCAGAGCTCCAAAATAAATAATTCATGATGTATACTTTATTAGTTTTAGAGTTTTCTGGAAGTTGGGGTTAGGACTCTGTGTTGACAAGATTCAGAGTTTATACATTGCAGCCTAACGGTTGGAATTCTGGAAAATGAATACACATGTCGTATTAGATGCATAGAAGATTACGTATAAGATGTTATTGAATAAATGGCAATATGGACGACTAGTTGAAACAAAATGTGCCTGAAAGTATGAGGTAGGTAAACAATTGACTTCAAGAAAAGTTCTATCAACGGACTGATTGTCTATATATTCGAAAGCCCCGTTCACATGCGCTGATTTACTCACCAGATGCAAAATATTTACCCTGTTGTAAAGGTTGATTTGCTATGCGTTCACATGGTAATGAAAAAGAAGATAAGAATGGCATGATTTATTAAGTTTAACAAAAATGCTGGCGGATTATTCGAGGTTCAGAAGATGGAAAATATTTTCTTACTGTGTATCTTTAGGTTTTTGCGCTGGGATAAGTAGTTTAATGGACAAAGTAGGCTAGGAAAAAGTCAACAGACTGCTACGACATAATTGCTTTAAATATGCTTGATGAAGCTCAATGGATTGAGAACTTTCGAATGTAACGATCTAAACTATTACTGAGCTCTTAAGCAAAATGTGTTCACCAGTCAAAAGGGGTCCAAAAACAAGTCGCTATGACA
Organism: Saccostrea cuccullata; assembly: GCF_032062105.1. Lineage (NCBI taxonomy): Eukaryota > Metazoa > Mollusca > Bivalvia > Ostreida > Ostreidae > Saccostrea > Saccostrea cuccullata. Next base: position 8,693 of record NW_026930926.1, read on the forward strand.
TTGTACTAGCTGTCATCGAGAACAGAGCACCGTATAATTGGGAACTTGTTTGGGGTTTGAAAATCAACCGTGCATGATTCTGTGCACGAAAGTTTGCAATGCTATTAACGATAACCTTCTAGAGAGATATGTTTACAACCATCCCCATATTCAGATTCGCCATATTAAATTGATGCTGGCGTTCCTCTCGTTTTTATCGTTCTTCCGAATCCAGTTTTGCTTTTTCCACTTCAATTTCTTTCTTTGCTTCCTCAAATTTATTTTAAAGAATTTATCCTGACTTTTTGTTTGTGGACTTGAAATCTTCCAGAACGTCACCAAGAGCTACATGTACCTCCAATTAACTTTTCTTTGCTTTCTTTCCCTTACCGCTTTTTTCACTTTACTATCCCCCTGTAGGGGTTTTGGACCATTAGCTTTGCTTGTTGTCTCCCTCTCTTTTCTTATCCCTAGTCAATATTTTTTTGGGCTGATTCTTCCGTAGGGACGTATTGCATCCATGGTCACGTCTGCATTTTGGTCTCCTTTTTCAGCAGATTCTTCCTATGCCTGTTCGATTTGTTGTCCATTGTCACTACTTTCCTCGCTGCGGAAAGACAAAATTCAGCACAGCGTTTACGAATCCCACTTCTGATCACCTTAACTTGCTGGAATGCAGGTCGTTTTCTAAAATTTTATCAAGTTTTTAAAAATATTTGCAAGTTTTCCTTCCCTTTCCACTTTTGTTCATGTTACCTTTGCACTAGGTAGACGATATTTCCCATTGAAATCGGACTTTCAAGCATCACCTTATTTTGAAATAGTTTTGAATACGATTAAATGGTCCTAAAACCTTTTCTCATGTGTTAACGCAGATAAATTCAAATATATATAAAAATAAAATGCAATGTTTTGTTTGTAAACCGCCTTGAAATTGGTGAAAAAATAAATAATTTTGTAGTTTTTTGTCTATAAACATACCCCCCCCGTAACACACAAAAAGATTTGGTATGAATTTGTGAAATGCAGTCCATATTACCTGTAAAAAGAAATTTTTGTGTCTCTTTGGGGGAGGGGGGATGTTTTAAAAATATTTTCCGTTTTCCGTTTATTTCTTTAGTGAAAAACACAAGTTTAACCAAAATTTTTGAGTTATCTCTCCTTGTTTTCCCAAACAAGTAATGCATGTTTTATGGGAATTCATATAAATATCTATAAAAATACTAAAAATCATTCAAATATGTTAACCTTTGAAAAAGTAAATTTAAATCTTGCCTGAAGCAGGTGCAAATTTAGACCTGGTGTGATAAATTTGCACAAACAGTAAATTCAAAAAAAAAATTAGGGGCAAATTTGAGTAGTTATGTATGTAACATTTTACATTTCATGGTGGACATGGATTCTTGGGTCTCGTCATACCTTGAAAACAACGAAAATCAAACCCCCTTTTGAGCAGTCCCGTTGACATGCTCGAATATATACCCGTGTGCAGATTTTGCATATATGCAAAATTTACACCCCCGTGGAAAATAAAATCAGCGCATGTCAACGGTACTTAAAAATAATAAGAAGGCCTATCTAATGTAAAAAAAAAATAAGATGATTGAGTTTCATCACATTTCACCCCCTATTGTTGCTCTCTCCAGACGAATTGACTAAAATGGCAAGACTGTATTTTTTTTACATTCCTTTACACAATATTTTTCTTCAATTCCTTAATTCCGTCAAAAAATAGGTTACATAATTTTGGAAAAAAAAATTCCCTGCCTAAATACCGACCCAAAAATAGACCCTGAAGTCGGGAGAGGGCAGTTTAGCAAAAAATGTTACCTGGCCTTGTATAAAATATTCAGATATATATATATATATATATATATATATATATATATATATATATATATATATATATATATATATATATATATGTATCTATTCTTTTATACTCATATAAGGAATGTTTCTGCTTAAGATACCTTAATTGAGAGATATAAGAAATAAGATAAATAAAAGGCACTGACGTTGATAGACTATTAAAGGTAAGAAAAATCAAAATCTGATGAGAATTAATTATAAAACACGTAATCTTATTTATCTGTATATGTGTTAAAATCATTTAAGTTATTGTAAACGTATTACATTTAATGGTGTATTCTAATTAGCGTGTTTGGCGGTAAGAAGAGTCCGCTAAATCAAGTACATTGCTATATGTCTAGTGCATCATACAGGTATATCTAACACATTCAGATTGCGCTAAATCAAATCTACGCTAACTTGTTGAAAATTTAATTTCCGCCAAATATCGCAAGTGAGTTAAGGCTAAATATAGGTTTTTCTATGCAAATGAGGTAATAAAATTGCATAAATTGTGAATTTTATGTACAGAGAAAGTTCAAATTGATTTTCTTATACAGACTTAGTACCCATAGTACTTCTAAACATTCCAAGTGCACATTATGACGTCATATTATGACGTCATAGTTCTTTCCCATTCAAGGTAATAACACACATCAACAAAACAACTTCGGCGCAAGGGCATATCCTATTTAATTTAAAAAAAATAAAGTATTATATTAAGGAGAATATTCCTAAAATTAATAAAATTGCTACACAAATCCTATGCTCTTCTTCAATCGATAAAAATTTTACTAAACTTACAGTGGACTGTACATTTTTACCCTGTTTCAATTTAAAACTGTACGAATAGTAACTAAACAATTGCAGTGTCTACATTTGTGCAGCAATATCTTAAATCTTTGGAATATTCTGCTTTTCTTTATACCTTGTTTCTGGAAAATTAAGTAAGGTATGCCCTTGCGCCGAAGCAATTTTGTTGATACTTTTTATAATCTTGTGTAGTAGAGCTCGATGACGTCATAATATGACGTCATAATGTGTACTGGTAATCGCATATCGTGGGTACCAAGAAATATTTTACAAAACAAGTCTTAACATTTTCTTAGCGGTATGTAAAGCAATTATGGATCTTAATTAATTATTTTGCATAGAAACCTCTATAAGTAGCCTAAGGGGGCTCTCTACAACGTCACGACATGGCGTACTTCCGTAAAAACGCCATTTTGATCAAAATGAACAGATTCAAATTCACTTAACACCGATAAATCACTGAGTATAACACAATATGCGATATTGTGGATGGAATGAACATTATATCACATCAATTAATATGTAGTGTATTGCCCAGTGCGTATCCTTTCTTTAAAATGAATTGTTTGTCAATTTATTCATTTTCTACTTATTTAATTATTAAATAATACATTTACAAACTTATTAGAATAAGATTTTTTGGTGAGAAAAAATGATATGAAACATGGCTTGTCCATATGCTTATTCATCATTACGTGTCAAAACGCCATTGATCAAAAGGCTGCAAAACTAATAATTAACTAGAACAAATCTTGTTGAAAATCAAAAGGGTGCTCTTCCACCCTGTTTTGACCGGAAGGGACGTCAACAAAAGAAAGCAATGAGTTAAGACGTCTCCAGTGACTTTACAATTCCAATTTTGTGTCAAAACCTGCAAAGAAGTTATTTCTGGGTAATTCCGGTTTGACCGGGAAGCGATGTTGAGGGATGAAAATTTGGTTGGACGCTTCTAGTGCCATAAATTAACTGATTACGTTTGCATTTTTGCTCACTACTGACCGAAAGTGACGTCATTTGACGACTTTGACAATTTTGGCATCATTTCTGGCTTACATCGAAGTCACAAGGCCAAAAACCCTGCATATTAATTCTATTTCTTTTTGCTCAAAAGGGAAAATTTCATTTTTCGATTACTTCCGATGTAACTCTGAAGTACTTATTAATGTGAACATAAGTTCTATTTGTCTTTATTCAAAAACATCTTGCATTATAATATGTATATATCGTCACTCTTTTGTAAAGCAATATATACGTTTCATGTCATTATTTTTGAATAAAATTTCATGTAGAGTTTTGTAAATGCGCTTTAATTATATTCTTAAAATATTTTACAGAATACATGAAGAGTTTATATCCAAAATGTTATAAAAAAAATTTTCCCCGAAAATTCAAAAGATTCTTTTAATAGGTTCCAGATTAATTAATCATCTTACCAGAGTGTACACTGTTAACCCTACAGATGTATACCACACAGAACAATTATCTAATGGAGAAACATTAAAAGCAATTACTTTTAGCTAATTAATTTCCTGATAATGATTTTAAATGATGTATGCATAAACAAAAATGTGTCTTTTCAACGATACAAACTAATTATAAGTACTGGACACTGTTATATATCTAATTAAATGATCAAATGAATTATTTAATATATCATTTTGATAAACACATTCTTCACACCTTTAAGGTAATCCAAGAGGAGTGTATTTTAATTTTGTTTTAAATAAAATCTTATTATTAGTCAACGATGAGAATTTGATTCAATTTCTGATAAAACTTCAGTTTTTGCCAGGTTTTTTTCTTTCTTTTTGATGCTTGTACATGTATACTTAAAATCCGAATCATAAATTTATATTCGAATATCAACTCATCGAATGAATATTCGAATATTCATTGACATCCCTACTTGTAACAAGACGTTCCTTTGGATACCAACAATTTTGATCTTGGAATTTGACTTGCATTCGTAAGAAATTTCATCCTTCGACATAAGGTGCCATATGGGGGCATCTGTTTCATAAACACATCTTTGTTTCTAATTTTTTTTTGTCTGTTTGTTAGAAAATATTCTCAAATTCTAGACAAGTATTGCTATAATCTCTTCTAGTACTAAACTCTCCAGAACAAAAAGATGCAAAACTATTAAAAACTTTTTTGTAAGTTTATTAACGCACTTCACATCACAACAGTTCTGTTTGTACAGAAATATAGTGTATAACCCGTCAGCAATTTAAGAAAACACACACTTGAAAACAATCGACACCCTTCTCAAATTCAATAATTCTTGTGGATTTAAATTTACATAAATTGCCATTATAACTTCATGATCAGAATTGACTTTGTTAGTAATATATATAATATGAGCTAGTGGATTAATTATCTTTTCCTTAATTAATATAAAATAATAAATTCTTTTTTGTGCATTAGCTGTGGATTTTTCAAACGCCTTGAAACTTATCTTTAAATAAGTGAGTAATAAATACATATGTTCATTTTTTTTTTAAAATCATTAGTGGCTGATTATAAGTTTATGGGATTGAGCTACAACACACATGCTAGAACAATTTCACAGATGGTTTGGACAAACTAAGCATGAATTTCTGATTTCATTGATTTGTATGCATTGAATTTACTCTGTGAAATTTGCCTGACTCTCCCTATGCCAACACTTCCTTTGTTGCAAAATATACAGCATAATGACATAAATTAAGACTGCCATATTGTATCACATCACTACCTATTAGAAGTCCAAACCATCAATAAAATTGTACTAAAACTAATTTTACTGTCATGCAAAAAATTAAAAAAATATAAATGCAAAAATATAGTGAATTTCTTCCAAAAACATGCTTTTTTCCAAACTATTTCTGGGTATTTTCAAACACTTAATCTTTAATACAAGCATTCCACTGCAGAGAAAAATGAAAGGGGGAAATGTGATTAACATGGTAAGAAAAAGTCAACAAATAACTTCAACAGCTGGTTAACAATAGAAACAATACCAAAACAGGCATGCTGGTCCCTGCACAAGTGCTCGATTACATGAAAAAAAGGAGAGGAAAATGTGTTATCTACACATGCATAATGAATCATAGAGTGCCATTTTACAATGATTAGATGCATTACCATCACATTTTTCAAACATGAAAAAAGAAATGGAAAGAAAAACAACTGTAAGGCCCCACATGCAATTTCAAGTAATTAAATCCACTAAAAGCCTTTGAAAATGAATTTTTCAGGCACAATCACCAAAAAAAAAACAACAAAAAAACAAAAAACAAAAAAAAAAGACGAATTTTGTACTGCTAGATGACCCCTTCTTTTCCATGTTCCACCCTATGAAATGCTATTATAATTTTCATAAGATTTTTTATATTTTTTCCACCGGTCATACTATTTTTCAATTCTGAACAAGAATATTTAAACAAACTTGTAATGTATTCTTTTTTATCTATTTGTATACTTATAAAACTATAAAATACAACATCAATTTGTTATCAATACTGTTTTAAAATAAGACATATATAAATTTGATCTATCAATAATTCTATTAGATTTTAACATTTCTTATATAATCATTTTTTTAATATTTTAAAAATTGCACATCAATCAAATCGCCTACATGACTAGTGATATACAACTACATTTATTATTTAGTCTAAAGTTATTTAATTCTATATTGAATAATGCTATTTCCTTCAAAAAATGCAATAGAAACATATCATAATCCCCCATTTATTGTTGTGTGCTTTATAGATTTAAAACAACTGAAGTCCTCAAGCTGTCTTTTTCTTACTGTCTTTTGAATTATTTGGAAATTTGAATAAATTAAGTTATATTTGATAGAAAGCCTTTTACAAAACAATAACATGCATATTACAACTTTAAAAAAAAAGAAAGAAAAAAAGTGGCTGCAACACTAAAACAAGCAAACAGTTAAATTAAGAGGTAATCTTATACACATGCAGTACACAACAGTAATCTAAGTGTTACACAAAGAATAACTTATTAATTATCATACACTCATATATTAAACATTATGTTTTTCCTTTAATTAAAGCCATATGCAGGGATACAATACTTAGCACGTGACATCAAAACATCCACACTGTAAATATGTTTGTTTGTCAGAATTTGACCAGTATGTAAGTATGTACACTAGCACTATAATCATGTTTGTATACATATATATTTCTTCTCAAAATCAAAGTGCTGATTTGTTCAGTACACTTCATTTACATTCTTTTATTACATACAAAACTTGCAGGGCCACAATACACACATTACGAAAAATTATAATTTTGGGATATTTTTTTTTTTCATGCTTGTAAAAAAAAAAAAAAATTACACTGCAAACCCATTCACTCAAAATGCTAATAAACAATAACATAAAATATTTTCAACAGAAATCAAAAGAATTTCTTGTATATTGGAGTAGAGTCAGTTGTCAGTAAACAACTGGTACTTCTTTGAACACATGATATATATGTGTGAACACAAGGGAGTGGTACTTGATGAACACAAATGGTGAACACATCTGGTGATTTCATGAACACTTCATATTCACAGCAGCTGAACACAGTGGCAAAATTTGATTGAACACATCAGGTGAACTTATGAACAATTAATATTCATAGATGGTAACACACAGTGACAATCAACAATTTAGTGACAATCCTCGCGTAAGAGTTACCTGATTAATTACGTTTACAAAAACTTTTTTTAGAATATCATATTCAGTTTCAATTCTTTTTGTATCATAATGGGTATCAAAATAATTGACTTTTTACGATGAATCATAATTTTTGATTTGTTATATGCTTGCGTTAAATTTAATTTTTTTTTTAAATAATTGATCATTAAAATCTGTCAGTGTACGTTGTGTATGTATAGTTTCCTGTTAGTTAACCGGGACGGGGGACACCTAATTAAGGTCTATTGTCTGACCAGCCGGTCTACTGTACACGGATTATCTGTTAATCCTACCCCGTTTCTTAATGTGTATACATCTGGTCGGATGTCATGTTTAATCTGATCGGCCGTTCCTCTGAAAATCGATTTTGAAATAACAATCATTGAAGACCGACTAGATTTTAACAAATACTTACCGCTGCATTATTAAAAAAATAATGAATTAATTAAAAGTATTCATGATGTAAAAGCCATTAAAAAGTTTTTCATGGTAAAAGTCAATTTTTGAAAACTAAACATTTGTAACCAATAGCCCCCCCCCCCCCCAAAAAAAAAAGGACAAAGGTTCTTTTTCATGAGATCATATAGTTAAATTCCTGTGAATTCTGTAGCGGGAATGTTTCTTTTGACATATGAAATAAAATGACCATTTTAATAAAGTAATATATATTATGTGTTCGGAGTATAAATAATTCTAAAAACAAATTGATTTTGGGTATTGTACATTTAGATATTTCACAAGGACTTGCTCACGGTGTGTAATTATTATTTATTTTAAAAATCATATACACTAAAAATAAAAATAACGCATGTAATAATGGTTAATTTAAAAAATAAAAATAATATACAGTTCTGATGTATTTACATGATGTCTTGTTTTATTATCACTGTAAATGATTTTTTAAAAAAATTAGACACCTCAGCAAGCCCCTGTGGCTATTAGCTAACTTCGTTCCCAGTGATCAAGTTTATGCACGTTGACAAAAAACTCGTAGAAATTATGATCGAGACAGAATTATGAGATGGAATAGATTTTGCATAAATGATATTAAAATAAACTAAAAGCTAGTTTAAAGATTCTACATAAGATGCGTAAAAGTTCAATGAGGGTTGACCATTAAGTCACCATTAAGCTCAGCTTAATGGTGGCTTAATGGTAGCTTAATGAAGTTTGGACATTAAGCACCTGTAAGTCTAGCTTAATGGTGACTTAATGGTGGCTTAAAGGAATTAAATCCTTTAAGCCACCAATAAGTCACCATTAATCTACCATTAAGCGATTGCTTAAAGGTAGTCTTTCGTCTTGTGATAGACTTTTTTGTTAATTACATTTTCTTTGATTTACTCTTAGCGCATGTCATTTCATAACATAGTGTCATAAGCGTTGATGTCAAGCGACTAAGAAATTGAGAACATTGTAAACATGGATTTTAACGACATATTGTCAGAAATTTTGACAATTTTGACTCTGTCAAGATTTTTTTTTAATCATTCTGTATCATAGCAGATCCGAGAGTATTTTTCATCACTCTTTGTGAAGGGAAGGAATTCTGAGAGATTTATCAACCTTCTGTTATTCTGTCAAAATGTGAAAAGATGTCATTTTGATATCTGTACATGTGAAAAGATATCATTTTGATATCTTTACATACAGTGAAAGAATATCACTTTAAATGAATATGTAACTTGGAAAAAAGGGTCCAGATGCGGCAAACGTAACAGTGAGAAATAAGCGATCAAACTATACATGTATATTAACATTGTTACTCCTATTAACTTTTTGATCTGACACATATTTTGGCTTTTCCTGAGGAAACTTGGTTACTGCCACTATACTAGTATTCAAAAGGTGGTCGGTGTGTCATTTTGTGAGCTCATTGCTAACAGTACCTCGAGTTTTAAATTTAATTTAATTTTTAACTGTGTCGTCTGACCTAAAAGCTGCTAATATTTTTTCTTTGCTTACATTTAAATTGAGCGCAAAAATATTAAACGGAAGTTTTTGAATTAATACACAGAACCACAAGTCTGCAAACATTTCAGAGGCAAGGACAGGGACTGTTCCAAAATATACTTATTACAAACCTTGTACTGATTTGTGTCAAAACTGTCAGGAATTGGAATTTGTAAATATAATCTCGAACAGTGGTAATCTTGCTGAGGAGGAGAAGTAGCAATTACCTGAAAAGTACAAAAGTCACGTTCAGATTGCAAAGAACAAAGGAACTATTATTATGAGCAGGTCAAACTAGCTAAACAAAATTTTCCCAAAAAGTTTTTCCACATGTTTAACTTAATAAAGATTATATGTAAGACATACCATGTAATATATAAATCTACATTTATGGGACAGAAACATGTTATATATATGTCATGAATCAGATTTTCTCTGAAATTCTGATAAACTTCAAATGTTATGAAATGCTTAACCATATCATTTGTTGGTAATATTGATTTTAATAAAATGTTAAATCTTGGAAGTCTTGACGCTGATTATTCTTTTAAGTATATAAGCAGGTTTATCTTTTAAAAAAGATTGGTGAGCTAGAGCCGTAGTATTTTTTCTTTTAATACAAAAAGGAAGGTTCGTGATAAACTGTTTTATTTTGCTGAATTCTTTAATGTTTAACAAGACTGGAGTCTTAGAGTTATAATTTTTTTATATACCCCCAGTAAGTTTTTTTTTATTGAATTTAAATCATGTTAGTGTGGAACTGCATTACATCAATCGCTTATCGTTCATGCCAACAGACTTTGAAAAGAAAAAAAAAAAGAGATTTGTTTTATGAGGTTGACGATATTATCCAGGAAGTTTGTATAACTCGCAAGGTAGATGTCTAGAATCTTGGCATCATCTGACCTAAGTTTTTGTTGTGTAGTTAACTTTAAAGCGTAAGCTACACTAAAAATAAACAAACTTCAGAATCAATCAGAAAAGGCAAGTGTTATTTAATAGCCATTCTCTGTAACCACTTAAACTTCGTTGCCACACATGGTCACCAATTTTGATGAAACTTCACCCATGCTTAGTACTTGACACCGAAAACAAATATCAAACAAAATTTTGTTGCTAAGTGTCTCGGTTGCTATGGCAACAGCCGGAAAAGTTTGAAAAATCGAGATTTTCAGCCACTATAAATCTTGACTGTGGCTTAATAAAAACTAGAAAAGGCAAACAAACCATTCTCACAAAAACATGACACCTTGATGTCACTTATACTGTAAAGAAACTGTTTAGAATATATCTCTAAGTAAGTGGTAACCAAGGGTACATTTGGAATACATTTAAAATGCTGAAATATGCTGAAAAACACTCCGTATTCACTAATGGTAGGTGTTACATGCTCAAACTCAATCAACGACTTAAGAAAAACAATGAAAATGTTTGACCTTAAGTATCTAAGTATAAGCAGTATTATTCTAAAAATAACTTTTATGGTTGTCAAGGTAACACAGTGTAACCATGCAAAACCAGTAACTAAGATTGGGTTTATGCTACTGTCTGGAGGAAAAACATGAAAATTCAAGACTGGCAAATATGCATCCTTAGGACCTTGCAAGTAAAATTGGGTATAATTGCTACTTTGCAGTGTTACCATGGAAACAAAGACCAGTGCTTAAAAGTGATTTTTTTTTAGCTGCATTAAGAATTAAATTGCCATATAATCAAGAAACAAATTAAAGGACTCAGCTTGAATAGTACTTATCTGTTAGAACTGAAGTTGAATATCATATATTGATAGAATTTGAGAAAACAACACTGTTACTATGGTTACCAAGAAGGGAAAATGTTCGATTTTGTGAACTTTATACCAATATTAATCCCTGTGTGCCAGCTTCTTGCATCCACTTAGAGATTGGATGATAGTCAAAATTAAAAGTCAGGTTAGCTGTTAATAAATATTAATCATAAAAGTTTTGGGAATCTACATTTAAGGGTACGTATCCAAGGAAAGAAAATATTTTTCAGGTTTTTAAGCATATATTTTCTGCTTATTTCCATAGCAACGCTCTATTTAAAGAATCTAATCTGAATTTTTTAAAATGGGAAAACTAGGAGCACACCAACATCTTTAAAAATTGATCATTAGTTATGAGGAAATGTGCTTTTTTAAAAGATAGGATCAGATTTAAACATACAGAGTGTTACTTTGAAGGCTCTCTGTGGTATAAAAACCTTGGCAACCATTGCCAACCAAAATGAAATATCATATAATGTTCTTGGTACATGTTTCAAGGCTCTTTTTTCTATTATTTGGTCACATTTCATCCTTTAATTGCTTTTTATTTTTACATGTATGACTTTATAAAATACAATGAATATTTTTTTTTACTTTTGAATACTTTGTTACCATAGTAACGTATGTAATAGTTGATTTACCAAACATGTTTATCATGCATTTGAGACATCTGACCTTCAACTTTTGGAAATAGTCATTGCCAATTGATTGCTTTGCTGCAAATGTTAACTATGGGGCTCTAAACATGTTAAAAAATGCCATTTTTCGAACTTTAAGACATGTTGCCATGGTAACTATAAAACATAGCAACCAATTTTTGCCTGATTTCAGTTTAGGGTATCAATGACTTTTATCATAGAGAGTTTGGAGAAATTCCGAGACTATGTGTGCCACAGCTCCTATATAAAATTCCAAATCATTACAGAGAATGGCTCTTAATGACACAATGAAATTGTTATCATACAGTCTATCTATAGTAGTTTTCACAGAATGCCCGACCATGAAGCCGAGCATGTGTATTCCAGAAATATGCAGCAACGTCTAGCTAGAGCGCTAGGAAAAAAGAGATTTTTTTATAGGTAACCCTACCACAGTCAATTCAAACCATATAGCATTAATTAAGGTCTTCCGTTTCCAACGGAAGACCTTCTACTGATTCTGTTGGTAAAGATTATTATTCTTTTTTTTCTTCTGCTTCCTAGACCGCAACTTTGAGGCCTCATATCTCACTCATTTCTCAACGGATTTTGCTCAAATTTTCAGAGGTTACAGACGTTTATAAACTCTATCAGAATGCTGACTAAAATTTTAAAAAGTCAATTCCGGTTTTGAGTTATTTACCTTTAAACGAAAATTTATAGGCTTTCGTTTCCAGATAAAGGCTCTGAGACAGCTTAAGCTGGAGCAGAAATTCTACTGATTTTAGATAATAGAAGGACTGAAGTTGTGCACATCGGTTTTTGTTTTTCGATTTCTCTATTCAAAATGGCGCTATATAGGGGTCAAAAATTAGAACGCTTAAAAGAGCCCAAAACTGCTCATATTTTGCTTTTTATCTCCTGAACTAAAAATATTTTGTTAAAATATATAGAACATAATTTGTGCAGAATTAGAAGATCTTTCAAATGATATGTCGGAAAAAGGGCTGACCCCTAAATTAAAGGATCTAGAGGGGCCAAAATTTTTTTCCAGATATCTCAAAAAGTATTGAGAATTTGTTATACATCAAAGAAGCAAAGTTGTTGAAAATATCAAGCTTAATCAAATGAAGTCGTCAAAATACGTCCAGCGTTGTCACTTCCTGCCAAACCGGAAGTAGTCGGGAAACGTGTATTTTTGCCGTTTTTGACAAGTTTTTGGGTAACATATGTCTCTGGGAGCTTAAACATTAATTTCCGTTCGTCGTCGTCACTTCCGGTCACACCGGAAGTAGCAAAAAATGGCTTATTTTTGCATTAATTAACATAGCTTTAGAGTATTCAAGCTATTTTGGGCGTTATTTCTCATTTATGTTAAAAATAAAATCTACTTCCGGTTAAACAGGACGGAAGACCTACTCGTTGCTTTGCAACGAGCTTTGCTCTAGTTACTTCTGTGATTTTGCTCAACAGGTTCATATTTCACGCAATGTGTTTGTGAAACACTGATGCCCCCGTATGACAACATAGCGAAGACTAAGCTTTCTGAATGCAGATCAGATATGTTTGTACCTAAAGTAAGGCCTTTTCACAAAAAATGCAAATGTGAAATATAAGTACATCCCTCATTATATGAGGTGTTTTTAATATATTCGATCAATGCATACTATCTCTGCAAGATATATTATTGTTTTCAGCGGCAGCTCACACAAATTGGTCCGACCAAAATAGTTCCATCATGATTAAGTAGATACAACATTATTGTTCATGATAAGAGTGAAGTTGTGTATTTCATACGTTAAAGAAATCAAAAATAACGTCAAAATATTATTAGAAAATCACTTTCCCCCCGAAATGCAAATAAAAAATATCAATATTCCTACGCTCGCTCCCTCCTCAGCCTTTTTTTTTTTTTTTTTACATGTTTGATAATAGAGAATATTTAGGTCATTCTTCGATTCATATTTTTTCACCGATGAATTGATAATACTATATCAACAATTGTATTAAGTACATGTTTATAGTCTGTTAATTATCATACAATTTCCTTTTAAGAAAAAATAAATCATTCTGTGTGTGTATATTATTAAATGACGGAATTTTCAATCCCTGGCTGGATTCTGCTCACGTGTGTACACTTTGTAAACTGTAGGGGATAAAATGTGTGGCAAAACGAGAACTGGGTCGGACATTCGGGTTCGTGTTGGAGTTCAGCATAGGCTTACCATTTTATATAGAACTTGAATAATGTAAGTAATATCTGCGACGAATACATTAGCATATTTCAGTAATTTTCAAAACAAAAAAAAGGTTTTCAGTTTAGAATTTTCCGATCCGGTCTTGATTTTCCTAACACGGCCATTTTAAACACAAGTTGTTGCAGATGCAAATGTTAGAACAAACTATATATAGTTCAACAGGGATTGTATAATTTTTATTAATCAGAATTCGTATTCATATGATCTAATTAAGAAAAGAAAAGTTTTGTCTGCCATCGTAACTTCTCGGCAAAACAAAACGTGTTCCTCCGAGCTCGCTGGATGCGTTTAACAGCTCCATCGCACGTGTGTAGATCAAGGCTAATGTTGGTCTTGCGGACACAGGTTCATGTAGGCCTATGTGTACCGTTTGTTAGGAGACTGGTAGCTGCAATAATGTAGCCCTCTCCGATTTTTTTATCTGATGTTTTCTGGAGAGGGCTACAATTCCATCGCATCTCCGTAATGGTGCAAATATATTTTTTTTGATACGGGTGATTGGAGGCAAAATAAATAATTTTCACATTAAACTTACTTCTTATAAGACGGAATTTTCATTCACTGTCAACAACATAGCCTGTTAAACTCGAAAACCATGTAAAATAAATCTGTGTCTTTCCCAGCTGCAATATTCAGCAGCCATGACAGTTCACGCGTGACGTAGTGAGACTTTCGCTTGAAATTTGGAACAACCAAATAAAGCATATGTCGATGTTTATAATAACGATTGTGTTATAATATATTACTAAAACATCGATAAATAAAACCATTTCAAGTGTTATTTTTGCGCAAACAGCAATACATATGCTTTAAATAAGGGAATTCCTAGAAGATCCACTCCTAAATTCTCATTGGCTGTCCCAAATTACAATCCATCAAGGTCAATAAACATGGCGGATAAATTCAAGTTAACCTGTTGACACACACGAAAAATAACCGATATATGGATCGTTGTGAATATTTTTGGATCGATTTAGGTTTTGCATACAATTACATTTTTCGATTCCAGATAAGAGATGATAATAAAATAGCCGTTTACTGATAATTTGAGCCGAAACCCGTGCGGGAGTGATCCACTGCCGCATCTGCGCCATTATAGAGATCCTAAGGAGTTGTAGCCCTCTCCCAAAAACAAAAAAAATCGGAGAGGGCTACATTATTGCAGCTAGGAGACTGGGTGACCTCACCATGCTCACGAAATTTACACCAGTTCCATAACTAGACATTGCAGTTTTTTTATTAACGTCATTATAAACACTGATAAGCATATTAAATCTAAAAGTCGAATATCTTTGGATATGGGGTAACCCATATCTATTCTTGTTATCATTGAATGAAGTACGTTTAACATTACATGCGGTAGTTCTATCATTAAAATCAGTGAACACACCAATTTAATATGTACTTCTCACATTATACTCAGTCAGTTTCTTCATCATCAGTGTAGTATTTCTGTTATTATAATGCTGATGCTCGTTTAGTATTATATCAAGTCAATTTAATTAGCATACTGTACGGTACATTTTGCATTTTGTAATGATGTAGACACAGTATTACTGTAATTTGCAGTGCTTTCTTCTTTATGTGATCATCTTTCTCTCTTTGGTTCGCTTTTATCCTTTCTCTCAATCGACCGAAGTGTCAAAAGATGCAATGATTTCTGTCTGATAAAATTCTCGTATGTAAGTAAATATGTGCAGGTATTCGTTTCTTATGACCTTATAATAAAGATGAATTTGATATGACAATGCGCATTACTGTGAAAGTGCGCATTTAAAGTTTCGGTACTTATTATTTTTTTCTTAAAGTACAATCATCACTAGATCGGTGTTTATTTTTTAATTTTACGATTGTCAAAGAGATAATTTTGAGTAAAAGTACACGTGACGATAGATCTAATATTAGGAAAGTGATAAAAAAAAATAATTTATGTAAATTGACGTGTAAATACGTTGCAATGATAATGAAAAGTTGTTCAGTTGTAAATTTGATCGCTAACACACCACGGATATTATTGCTAAAAAAAATCACGTCGAGTTTGCACCGAAGAAAAAAAAGTTCTGATGATGTAGAACACTGCTTCAGAATTATGGTCATTTAGGAAATACTTTAGAGACAAAGTCAAGTTAAAACTTAAAATCAATTAAACTTATAGATATCCTCCAGACCTTTGTAGTTTAGAAAAATACTGCAAGCCATGACAATTTATATAATTCATTTGTCAAATAAATTTTCATTTGACATCATATTGAAGTTTTCTGAGTCTTCCTGATAAAAAATATGAATAATATATTTGCTACATTTACATTAGGATCTTGAACTTTCCTATTATCACAATACCTTTTAATGTTTATGTTTAAATACTTCTTCGAATCCTCTTCAGGTATCCCTTGCAGTCGGTTGGATTATCACAAACTGGTTCATGTATCTGCATGCAACTATACACAGCAGTACGACTATATCACTTTACTACTTGCCTGTGAATATTGTTATAATATGCAGTAGGCTATATATGACCTAAATAATTAATAAGACATTGCATTCAAAGTAACAGTTTTTCAAAATTGATATTTACAAACGCAATTTCAAGGCGATAAGTTTTTTTCCCCTTTTTATACCCTTCAGTGTCCGTTTTACGTAATGAGCTTATTGCATATAATAATAAGTTTTGATATAGTTTATACATGTTACTTTTAATAGTTATTTAAAAATATCATTAAATCTTAATGCATAGAAAAATTGGAATTCCCATTCTGACTTAGAATTTTTATAAATGGAAAATTTAATTTTTGGGGAAAAAATCATTATTCAATACATTTTGGGGAAAAAAAAATAAGGAAAAAACATGTGTGAGACATGAGAAATGTACTTATACAAAAATTCCTACTTCTAAAATTAGTATTATTATGATTTGTTTCTGCACATTTGTCTTTTGAAAAATATGAATTAACAATGAAAATACTAAAAGTACATAAATTTATTTGCTTTTAATAATCATCATCACAGAAAAAATATTTGATACTAAGTTATAGCACATCGTTCTCAATAATTATGTACATTAATTTTTTTTGATAAATTACCAAAGGTCTTTGTCTTTGACATATTACGTAAAACATTTTCATTGAATTGTTCTTGCACATTTTGTAAAATATTACAGGACTGTTCTCGAAATATGAATAATTAATGCATCAAATGATTGTCAGCTGGCACTCTTACAATCTTCGACACAATGAATTTTCCAAAAAAGAATACGGGGTTTTCCAATAAAAAAGTAAACACTGACGAAGACAGAAAATTCCAATATAACTGTATATAAACAGATTAATCCGCTTAAAGTGTATCATTTCCAAAGGATAAAGGCGACAAAATGGACAAAGTCATAGGAAAGGTAATTTCTAAAAAGAGTTATCCATTGTCTATTATAGATTTTATTCGAAAAAAGGCTTCTTGAACAAAGTGAAAAACGACTATAAATTTTACCTGGCATTTCCCCCTAAAAGTTAAGGTTTATTTACTTCTTGACATATTTAGAAAACCACGAAATTAACACCCAAAATCTGTTTTTAAACCCTTGAAATGTTCTGCATCTCTTTATATTTGTAGAAGTTGTGGTTTGGTTATGTCTAAAGAAACTTTTACATCTGAGGTTCGACCTATTTTGCTAATAGAAATATTAAAATACAAGTGTATAATAAATTAAAAAATCCTAACTAAGATCTCGGATTTCTAAAAAAAAAGTCAAAATTATTTTCAGATTAGTATTTTTCAGCATTTCCTTACAGCTGAATAATAAATAATTTTTTTTGTCATATTCAATTCATGAGCATTGAAATTTCAATAAAAGTAGAAAATGAAAATAAAGTAAAAAAACATCTCAACACAATTTATTCATTCCGCTGGATAAAATGTTAGCTGAATCCGCAAATATGATTTTTCAGGCTTGCCATTACGTACATCTACAATTTTATTTTAGAACTGATATACATACATTTGACAAACAAGGAGCTGAAAAAAGAATATAAGCAGTCTCATTTAAGTCATCATTACGTAACTTTTATGGCTAATATAATGTCCTTGTCAGCAAATACAATTTTTAATTCAATCAAATACTGACCGACATTTTATACTAATTGTTAGGCCTTTATACACTGTACACGCACTGAACTACATGTATCGACGATTTTTTTCTTTTATTTCCCATTCATGACAAAAAGCACAGAACGGATGTGACAGGTTGGAAGGGGATGCTCTCTTCTTCATGACATCTGATGTTTTGGATAGCTATGTTTGCTCATAATTTTCATTGTTTAATGGACTATTGAGCTTGAATACTGTTGTTTATCTTTCTCTCTCTCTCTAGAGTACATATTACATAAAAGTAATTGATTCTTTTTTATAGTTGCACCTGGACCTCGTTTTGATACTATCGACATTGGTAACGATTGTGAACCCCCAGGTTATGCCAGTACAGACACTTTTTTATATTCCACCTTTCCAAGTTGTTGGAGGAACCATTGATAATAAACCCGAAGTTGGGATTAAATTCCAACCCAAAGAATCTGACTTTTCAATGCATGGAACAGGAAATATAAACGGAGATTGGAAAGCCAACATCAATTTAAAAAAGAACAATATAGATTATACAGCGTATGCCAGAAATGTTGGTTCTGGTGTAGAAGCTGGGGTCGGAATAAAAGCAAATATTGGTGGCGGATCAAAGAAAGGGAAAGGAGGAAAAAGACGATCCTGGCTTGGAAGGGTCTTCAGAGGTTAATATTTCAGAAGATGATTTTGATTGTATATTGTTGAACATAATTTATTCATTAATTATGACATTTATATTATAATGTATTATTATTCTGATTTATTTAATAAAATCTTAATCTGAAATGATTTATTCAGATGATTGTTTGAATTTTTGAAAAATAAATTTGATTTATATTGATTTTTTGTCTTGTTTAAATGAAAGTTGTGACTGCGAAAATTAAAATTTGAAAAGCGGCAAATTGAAAATCATGTTATATAAACGACGTGATCCTTTGTAAAAATAAAAAGGAAACCAACAAGAGGCCCCGGTAACACATCGCTCACATGAGCAATGTCACTGTAGCTAGGATAAAAATTAAAATCAGTTAAGCTTTGGAAAGCTTAAATACATTTGTGATCCCGACCTACTTCTGAAAGGGAGGGGTATGATTTGAACAAAATTAGATGTACGCTAACTAAGGATGCTTAATGGTACATATATGTTTTGACTTACTGATTTTTTCCTACAAGTTTGAAATTTCATTGAGGTCCCATCCTACGCCGAGGGGTCATGATTTGAACAATATAAATCTTCACTACCTGAGGATGCTTCCGTATAAATAAGACCTACCATGGTTTTGCTGTTCTTGAGAAGAAGATTTTTCCTATGTATTCCTATGTAAAACATTGATATTCCATTGTGGCCCCACCTTTCCCCGGGGGTCATAATTTGAATAAACCTGAATCTACACCACCCGAGAATGCTTGCCTATAAATTTGACGATAGCTAAGCAGTTCTTGAGAAGAAATTTTTTAAGAATTTCCCTATAACCTCCTATGTTAAACTTTGATCGCCCATTGTGGCCCAACCTAAGGATACTTTGTTACTAATTTGGTTGAAATTGGTCCAGTGGTTTTTGAGAGCAGAAGATGAAAATGTAAAAGGTTTACGACGACAACGACGCCGAAAGACAAATGACAAATTTTGATCAGAAAAGTTCACTTGAGCTTTCGGCTCAGGTGAGCTAAAATGTCTTCTGCATGAGACGAAATTTGAAATACATGATGTTTATAAAGTTTTTTTTAAAGAAACAAGTGATACAGCTGTTCAGTGGCTGCAGTTTAGAATATTGCATAGGATTTTTCCTGTAAGTCACTTTCTGAAAAAAAAATAATACGTGTATTATAACTACTGATTGTTGTGCCTTTTGTAAGAATGAATTTGAAACAATTCATAATGAAATTCTATTTTTTGGCAATGTGGAGTAGTCTTAGCCAACATATATACAATATACAGAACTACTTCAAAAAGAGTTGGGTTTAATATTAACAATGTTATATTAGGAGAGATTACTTTGTCAAAAAATAACAGAATTGTAAAATTTATTATACCATACACTAAACAATAAATATTAACCTGTTTGATGCAGAAGAAAATGCCAAATTTCAGTGCTCATTTATATCATCTACGAATCAAATATAAGGACTTTTTTTTAACAAAAAAGAGGAATCTTTTGTCCTTAGACCTTAAATGTTGATTTCCTTAATAAAAAATAAATACTCTAGCCGGGATAGAACCTTAAATCTTGGTTCATAAGTAAGACGCACCAAACACAAAGCTTTCCACGCCTAAACCATAAATGGAATTGTTAACATATGTGTTTTTTATCATATAATATTTTTATAGTCCCAATTTAACCTATACAAACGCAAAAAGTTCATACATTTAACATTACATATACACAGGATTTGAGACATTATTTACCGGAGGCTTCGCCTCGGTCATTATTGATATTTTACAGGTCAATAACAAACCATATTCACCATCGAAAGAGTAACTGCTAGGGATACTATATATGAATAAGAAAATTAAGCATATTTTATTCAAATTAATAGTTTATGGTTATAAAATTTCCAAACACATAAACAAGTTTCATTTTAAATATATTGCATTCAAATGTAAATATCAACAAAATAATAAATATATATACATATATATATATATGAAAAATGATTTGAATGTATTGTGTATGTTAAAACGCAAATTTAATTAACATATTGCCGACAATATAGCCGTACCATAAAATGATGATCAAAATAATTTTGTCCTATCTAATATTTAGGTCACTGCAATTGCCTTTGAAATATTATATTTGCACGTGACAGCATTGAGACCAATCACTGTTAGTTATTTTCAGCAGTTTCAAGGTGTACTTAAAGTGGAGAATTGAATTTTAAATAAAAAAATTCATATGTTTAGTATACACCGGAATACGTGTCAAAACTACAAATAAATATATTGTGTCATTAACATATAACGGACTATTGATATGCAATAAGTAAGTTGAGATTGAAGCAAACCTGATAAGAGTTCAAAATTAAAATAAAAAATGACACTTTTATTTGATTGAAAGTAATGCTTATTATAACCTTAGTTAACATAGGCGGTCAAAATTTAAAAACAGATTTTTAAATTGAATTTAAATTTCCTAATCAAAGAGGTTTTCGAGAACAGTAATATCCCATTGAAGAAATAAAAAAAATATTTTAATTACTTTACATAACAAACGGAATTATAATTAATTCTTAATGAGCAAAAATAATCAATTCTTATTATAATTATGTACCTTTACAAATTACCTTCAGTTGGCATTATTGACAATTCATAAAACGATTTTTGTTATGTAATAGCCTACGCATTTTATGAAAATTTAATCTATTTCATAATGAATTATTAATGCATAAAATGATTGTCCATTAAAAGTCTTGTATTGTACAAGACTGTGAAATGTCTAGGACCAGGGGTTTTCCAATTAAAACCGTTAAACTGACGTACATGGAAAATTAAACTTATTTTTCTCTATAAAAACAAAATTTGAAACATCTTTACCGCAAATTGACATAGCATAAACTCTACAGAAAAGGTAAATGTACGTTCTTCCATTAATTTATTTAGATATACTGGCGATAGTTTTACAATAGATCATACAGTTTAGTATACATGTACTACCTAATCAACTGTCCTAAACATTAATGGTGCATTAAAAAAACTTTTAATTTATGCCGGAAAGGTTAAAAATTCATGAGAACATCAAAAGCATTTTCCACATTTCAGATGATGTTTGCTATCGATTGAAGTCAAATATTTGGTATTAACGGGCATAACTTTTTGCAATCCTTTGACTGACATATATAAACGTTAAAGAAGATTATATATGTAAACACCATAGATTTTAAAATATTCAAAGGGCTTTGAATTTCGTTTTTTATTTTTTTTAAGATTAGAGTCCAAAAGAAAAAAACTGTTGAAATTTCACCCTCAAATTGTATATATATAGTACACTGTAATTTAATATTCATTATCTCTTAAAAGTTATAAAGCAACGAAAGTAGCAATTTAAAGTAATTCTTTTATACACAGGCATACAACTTAATTCATGAAAATTCCTTTTTCTGAAATATTTTTGAGAGAAGTCCATTAAAATTTTAGTCGGGAACTTCGTGCAAAATAAAAGGATTCGGGAACAAGGCGGGCAGAATTCACATAGCGTCAGATATTAAAAAATTATATTCAATATGTCAATTCAGTATCTAAATTAACTTCTCATTATTGAAATTTATGAAATTATGATAAAAGAAACTTTTCTGGGAGAAAAAAATCTCGTTTTTTCAGAAATAAAAAATATTAAATGGTATTAGTGGGATTCAAACCCCTAGCAATAAAAATAAGTATCATACTGCTTTGAGACTAACGCGCAAACCACTATGCTACAGGGCTCATGATGAAATTGGGCATTTAAGGATATCCGATCCTCACCCAGGAAGGATAACTCCAAAAATTAATATTTAATTTGAAATGCATCAAAATGAAACTTGAAAATGATTTTTTTTCATTCAACAATTTTTATTTTATTCATCTTTATAAGATTCAGTCATTGGAAGTAGAAAAGGTCTTATAAAAGTTGATCGACATTTGTACCCCATTAAAGGAGTTATTAAAATTAAAATTAATACAGTTTTAGAAAAATAAAATTTTTGATGCAGCCTTAAATACCAATGATTATAAGCATGATATTAAATGAGAACTGATTTGTGGTGTCTTGCAATGAAAAGCCTTTTACACTATGTATTATAGAATACATGACGGAAATAGAAGACAGAAAATACCAAATAAGTATGAAAATCACGACAATTCTCTGAATGCCTGGATACCTATCATTTTTTAACCTAAAATATATTTGTTGATCAATTTGCAATGAGAAAATGCATTGCTGATATTCCAATTCACTTTTTGCTGCAAAAATATTAGAGATTTTACAATTTTTATGTAATATGAAATCTCTATCTTTAAAGAAATATTGTGGATAACTTAACATAACTTTGTAGATTCAGAGATACTTTAATGAGTATTTTTGATTACTTGACTGCTAATTTAATATACCTGAGGATCGGACTACCTTAAATCATGTTTGTGATATAACCTTTGACTTCGTGGACTTGAAGTATTTCCATTAATGTTTTATCATAAAAGTGGATAAGGTATAGTGGGTCTTCGCTCCATGTTTTTGAAAACTAAAAAATGTATATTTTATTGCAAACTTTTAGGATTATCTTTCAAAGGAAATAGATCAAAGACCCACTCATAATTATTGAAAAATTTTGTTAAAGTATGAGAAAATGATCGATTTTGTTCTTTGTATTGTGTGTATGCATTTTCATATGCAAATGATTTCACTCTTTGTGATATTTTTTGTAAATTGTGGAGTTTTTACGTTAAGTATACTTTAATGTTAGATGAAATATCAAATAAAATTTGGAAATAATTGAGATTTAATTTTTCACTCCATATCTGTCTCACCATAGGTACTTCGTCCGCCTTATCTCTCCATCTTCTTTAAAATGAATATTATGTGATATTTTTTCTTTATAGGTGAATATGATGAACTTTTGGATTCTATCTACGTTCCTGACAATTATGAACATACAATATGTGCCAATTAAATCCCTTTGGAAAAAACTGGAGATCTAGACACTATATAAAAGTTTAACCAAAGAAATCTGTAATTATCCCTAGAGAACAAAACATTTTTTGTCAAAATGTTGGTGCTGGTATTAAATTCAATTTCTTAGATCAGAGAGACATTAACAAACGTTGGCGACGGAATGCTTAAGTCGGTGTAAAAAAAGACAATAATGATACTTTAACCCATGTCAAAAACATTGATCAAGATTTTCTGAGATTGGTCATTGCAACGACGAAAAGAGCCAAAAACATATTCCCAAAGAAACAATACCCAAAGAAACGAAAGTCATGGTTTATATATTTCAGTGGATGAAGTCCCTGATAACAATTCTGACTGGAAAATATTGACGAAAGTGACAGGATCTCATGATAATGGAGTGAGAATTAATATGTGAAAGTGTTAACATAAAAAGATAAGTAACGGCTGCAACATCGAGAATATTGATTAAGGAAATGTAATGCTATGTGTACAAAGAATATTAAACTCGTTGTAATATGTAAAGTAAATAAATAGTTGCTGTTGACTGGTTATTGTGAGTACACTTCAAGTAATTTTCATCTTGTACTGAATTTATATGCAGATCATTAATTTGAGGATAATTCTCCACTCAATATTTATAACCTAAAGCTTAAGTAAGTTAGAAATTGTTCTTCACAATTCAGCAACCATCATAAGTCTAGAAAGTGTAGTGATAAAGTATGGGGTAGAAATGTGTTCAAAAAGGAAAGGAAGTGTAAGCTGTTTGGACATGAGCAAACTACAATTATCTCTATTGCTGAATCCTTGAAACCCCTTAAAAGAAGCGATATCGTGATAGGTAAGGCTGCTGCTGGCCCTAATATGACTATTATGTAGATTTCACAGACAATGAACAATTCAACTTATTCATAAATTTATATACAGGTAACTCTCCATATCTCAAAGTCCGCGGGATCGAGGAAAAACTTTGAGAGGTCAAGAGTTTGAATTTTCAAGCGTCCGGATTTTTCCGGGTTTGTTGACAGGTTTTAAAATTAGACTAACCGGATGTAATGATTTTCATGCAGTGCAGTGAGTGCTAACCCTTATACTAACAGCTGACTAATGGTTTTTATTATACATGGATATGTTTTCCTATTTTAGATGAGTAAAGCATGTTTATCTATTACTTGTAATACGGACATCAGACTACTTATTCATAACATTATATAAAAATGACATTTTGCAGCGTCGTTCATGTACATAGCATTGACTATTCCAAACATGATCACTGGACGAAGTTTTGTAAGTAGTCTTCATTTTGAGGTTCCATCAGCAGCAACACATGAGAGCTTTTTGTTCAAAAATTTTCGAAATAACAAAATCTTCCTTGAAATTACGAATATTTTTACCATTGAAAGCTAGAAGAATCAAATTTTTAAAAATCCGTATTTTTGGGATCGATTTTGGCCCCTGGAGCCCGTTCCATCCTGTGGTCGAACTTGTTATGTTAAATCCCAAGATAGTATCCAATTTTTTTTATTAACACACATTTTTGTATTGGTGCTAATTGCATTTTCTTTTCAACATTTTTTTTTATTTATCAATGCTTTTAACAATTTATTCATACTAACAACTCAGGAAGAATATTCGTAAAACACTATCAATTTAATTTTTTTTTAATTTAGGAAAAAGGGGAATAACTGAACACGAATTTGAAATCTCCCTACGTAATCAAAGGATGTGACATCAAGGATGCAGTAGCAAATGTATATCCAACAGTTGGACAAATCAGGCAAAACACCAATCAAATTGTGGACATTATTAGTCAAAGTATTACGTAATTGGAATTTTCGCTCACTGAAAATTTAAATTTGCTGGTCTTGATTTTCAATGAGGATTTGCATTCATTTGATTCTCACATCTCACAATATTTAAGTATTATGCTTTTAAAAGTATCTGAATTGATGTTCATTGTCTAGATATGAAAGAAGTTTGAAAAATAAATATTTCTCTCTCCTTTTGTGTTTATTTTTTTGTCCAGTGAGTCTTTCAAATAATAATTTTTTGATAACAAATTATATTCTATACTGTAGATTTTTCAAAGATAACATTTTAATTTCTTTATACATTTCTTTATAGACTTTTTGCTCTTTATAGGTTTTTTGTGTCTCTTATAACCGCATTTGAAATATATACAGCAATAGAAATCGAGAATACATTAAATATCAAAGTTAATAATGATAGTTGAGAATGCATGACAAATTAACGACCAGAAGTCTAGAATTGCAAACTAAACACTAGTTGCAACAACTGTCAAAATAATGTCAAATATTGAAAAATGGTTTTTAAAAATGGCCTTTATTCTAACAGTAGATATTATTTCGACATTGGGTTTTATTTCAATAACGGCTTTTATCTCAATTGTAGTTGCACCAGTTGAGTAGCTTTGTATTAGAGAAGAAGCCACAAACACATAAAAAGGATGACAATCTAAACAATCCTTCGATGTAAAGTGTGCACACAATTATTATTGAATCTCTGAAAAAGTTTAATTTTGCAGCATATTTAAAAATAAAATGAGATTTAAAAGACAATAAGATTAAACCTGTATGCTCAGAATTTATTGATAAGAAACAACATTTTGAAAATTTGAAAAAAAAAAACGAAGAACTATTTCCAATAATATTTTGTAAAAGTTCTCTATTCAGATAAGTCGGGCTCGTAATTGTTATACTATGACGTAATTAAGATAACGAAACGATTGTGAGGCCTGAGGGATCCAGTTTTCTGAGCGCTTGCGCGTTGCCTCTGTTCTTCTTCAGGAAGGTCAAGGCTGTCATAACTGAGGTAATAAGGGCGGTTATCATGGCTAGAATAGCTACATGTACGATGAAGGGGGCTTTCCCAATATAGACCTCGTCCTCATCCTCTGGACCTAAAAATAATGTTATTTACAAAGGTTCATTTTAATTCTTCCATGAATGTAACACACATGATGAATTGATAGTTTTATCATTTTGCATGTCTTGAAGAATACCTTTGGGCAATTCTACATTTGTGAGCACATATATGTAATAAGAATTTACGCAGAAAGAATATTAAAAAAATAATTATAAAAGAATGGAGGCGTACAAGGCGAGGACAATCCTCCGCTCTGAGAAAAGACATTTCCCAATTCTAAAAGTTATATTTTTCATAATTTCATTGTTTATATCATCTTTTACACATTTTATTCTGTATTTCATTGTTTAAATATTTTATTAATGATTTATTTTTCACTCATGTTTTAAGATATGTGAAAACAAAACAGAAAAAAAAATCTTCACGTATTATTCGAACTCTCTCCATATTGCAGGGTTTTGTCCAAGACCGACCGCTTTCACCACTACGTTACGAAGTGTATGCATTATCGACGTCTGTCAGTGTGATTTGAATAAATGAGTTTGTTGAAGCGTTTCCTTGCTCTATTTTGTATTGTTTAATGGACTTTTGAGTATCAATGCTGTTCGTTATCTCTCTCTGTATGTATGTATTTCATAGAAGTAATTGTTTTTTTTATAGTTGCAGTTGGAACTCGTTTTGATACTGTCAATATTGGTAACGATAGTGAACCCCCAGGTTGTACCATTACAGCCCATTTTAAATTTTCCACCTTTCAAAGTCGTTGGAAGAACAACTGATTACAAACCTAAAGCTGGGATTAAATTCCAACACAAAAATTCTGACTTCTCAATGCATGTAACAGGAAATATATACGGAGATTGGAAAGCTAACATCAATTTGAAAAGAACAATGTAGATATTTCAGCGTATGCCAAAGATGTTGGTTCTGGTGTAGAAGCTGGAGTCGGAATAAAAGCAAATATTGGTGACGGATCCAAGAATAGGAAAGGAGGAAGAAGACGATCCTGGCTTGGAAGGGTTTTCAGAGGTTAATATGTCAGAAGATGATTTTGATTGTATGTTGTTGACTAGATGAGAATGATTTAATCTTATAATTGTTTGAATATTTTTAAAATAAATTTTTATTCATAACGATTTTTATTGTTTTGTGTCAATGACAGGTACAGTTATCATATGAAAATACATGGTAAAAAATGGCAAATTGAAAATCTTGCAAAAACATCGTGATTCTTGGTAAAAAATGAATCTTTTATCCTCGGCCAAATTACAATATATTAGACCTTGAATGCTGTTTTTCTTAATAAAAATAAATTCTCTAGCCAGGATAGAACCTAAAAGACTGGCTAAAAAGTCAGACACGCTAACCACTAAGCTAGTCAAGATAAGAATATATTCAGACAACCTAAAGTTAACTGCAAACTTTCACAACAAAGTTAAGGTTTTACAGCAAGAGACACGTCAATACAAAAATGATACAAAAGGAAGCATTGCAGCGCTAAGTGAGACTGTTTCTTGAAATGAGATGAGGATTGAAATATATACAATTTCTAATTAAATCCGAGATTTATTGATATTATAAGCGTGTTAAATTTTTTTTTTAGGTTTTATTCAACAAAACATCAAAGAAAGCGAGATAAATGCATTTAGAAAGTTCTATCTTTTCTGAGATTGATTAGTGGTGGTAAAAATAAGAAATTAATCCTCTTTTTTTTTTTTTTTTTTTACAAACACTCAAAATGAGTAATTGCATTTATAATACATGTACCACGAAATTATCACCCCAAATCGTACTTTGGTACAGAAATATAACTTTTTTTACTTTTTAAATTATTTACTGTTCTGTATCTTTCTGAATTTGCATTTTAATTTTCTCATTGGAATATTATTGGAATATTTCACATTTGAAGTAATAAAACACATGTGTATTATAATCAAAATTTGCTCTAAAGTCTCAACTGTCTGCCTTAATAATGAAAAACATATTCAATGTATTGTAAATCGCATTTATGGGGGTCAAATTTTCGAGGTTTGAGGAAAAAATATTGCTTAGTAGAGATTTTATTCCATGGTCGGAAAACATCTAGTAGTTCTGAATACAAAATTTTACATTTCGTGGCAATCAAAATTTTCTGCGTCTTTCTGTGAAATATATGGCGATAACAAAAGGTATTCCAGATCAAAAGTCCACAAACAATACAAAAATAGGCCAGATGCAGAGCAAACACAGACCTCCAAAACATTAAAGGTCTAGGATATCGGGTGTCATGGAGGAGTAAGTATCCCCTGCTGGCCGTCACAACCGCTCCCTGTCATGATCGGTAAATAACTCAAATTTCCATCGCCAATACAGTGTATAAATAATGGACTAACAATTAGTATGAAAAACATCAGTCAGCAATTGACTCAGTAATAAATTGTATTTACTGACAAGGTCATTGTTTCGACCATAGAACTTACAAAACCTTAAAAACATGGAAAACTATGCGTCATGAAAATTTAATGTCACAGAAGTTTTTTCCTCAACATTTTTTGCAATAGCTGAAAAATCAATAGAAATATATTGATGTGTTAAATGCTGATGTGTACTGAAAAAAATTTTAACTGGTTTTAAAAAAATCCTCTGTAAATTTTCTCGCTTACAGTTTATTTCACTTTTACAAAATGCTCCAACTAAATGGCAGTCAGAGATACAAGCAGCTCGTTAGAAAATGGTCATTGGATATGAGTCCGAAGATTATAAGAAGCACTGGGAATTTGAGTCCAATTAAACTTTGATTAATTTAAAAAAATGAAGTTCTTTCGTTTCAAAAATAGTGCAAACACACATAAGATGTGTACCTGAAGTTTATTAATCTCGTTACTATATTGTTCGTCTCAACCAGGAAGAAAGAGAAATAAATTTTTAACATATTTTATTTACCTTTATTTCTGGTATTTATTTCACCCACATAATTTGGCTGATACATGTTGACCATGAGTCAGACATCAGGTGATAAACACATCCTGAAAACTAACAAAAAAAAAATGTATTTAAAATTTCGTGCAGATTTCCAAAATCTAGTGGTACACATGCTTTATGTAACATAAAAAAATGTTACATAAGACACCAATTCATTTTAAATGTAAATATTTAGGAATTTCCTAAGTTGATTTTTGAAACTGACACCAATGGAAATTGCAATACAAACGCTCACATATATAACAAGGAATATCGTTGCAAAGCCTGAATTAGTTCGGACTTGTTGAAGAAATGGTAAGTACATTTGTAATTACTTAAATAAAAACATTTCGTCCTCTTAAATCTCATATTATTATGATTAAGTAGAATTTTACCATTTATAGAAGTCAACATATAAACAGTATGTTCCGACTGTTAGTATCAATTTTTTTTTTGCAAATCGAAATAAAAATACTTACAGAATTCTAAATGTATTTTAAAGAGTATTTTCCAGCAATAGTAATTTCATGAACACAAAATAACGTACTGTTTAAGTAGCATTTTTTTCT
The DNA here is from genome assembly GCF_032062105.1 of Saccostrea cuccullata. Taxonomy (NCBI): domain Eukaryota; kingdom Metazoa; phylum Mollusca; class Bivalvia; order Ostreida; family Ostreidae; genus Saccostrea; species Saccostrea cuccullata. Next base: position 38,805 of record NW_026930926.1, read on the forward strand.
AGGAAAAATTTTTTAATGATGTCAAAATTTAAGAAAACTGACAGGAGCTTAGATAATTGTAGTCTGTGCTCAAAATCAAAATAATTTTAAATAGTCTAAAACGTTAGTCTTTTATGATTATTGTAAAATCACACATTTTCGTGGGGTCAAATTTTCATGGTTTAAGTAAAAACTCTTGGTTCGTGGGGATTTGAATTCATGGATGAAGAATCGTCGAGTAGGTAAGTATGTAACATTTATTATTTTGTGGTGGACATGAATTCGTGGGTTTCTTCATACCTCGAGAACAACGAAAACTAACCTTCTACGAAAATTTGTGATTTCACAGAAATTTTAATTACATTAAAAATTTTTCAAGTATTTAATTGTTTTTTTTTTTTTTTTTTTTTTACATATATTGTGCTATATACTTTTAGTTATTTTGAGGAGTAGCAAAGAAGACATTTTCATACGCTGTCGTTCCGCCAACAATATAATCCCTGCTAGATTTTAAATTCAGTTTACCCTTTTTATTACCCACTGTAAATTATACCCCCGCTTGAGAAAGGGAAGGGTATACTGTGATCAGGATGTCCGTCCGTCTGTCCATCTGTCTGTTACGCTTTTGGGTACCCATCTCTTATCCGCAATTCCTTTCATGTCACAGAATAAAATTTTATGAAACTTTAACAGAATCTTTATTACATATTGTCATTGTGCAACTCCTATTTTACCTTTTATCCAACACATATTTTGGATTTTCAATAGCAAAATATGGACACTGCTATTTAAACACATATGGGAGGCGGGGGTATAATTTAGTAAGCTCATTGCTCACAGCACCTCTAGTTTAAAGTTGTATAATTGTGATGAGGAAAGAAAATATGATCTTTTAAATTCATGAAATCTAAATATATTAGACATACAAGTTTGGCTTTCCAGAAAGCCTGAAATGTCATCTCTTTGGCTTCATTAATGTCACAGAATAAACAGTAAAGTGTAATATTTTCTCAACTATTACAGATTTTTCTATTCTGGGGAAGGGGAGTGGCAGCTTACCTTAACAATTTTAGATTAGGAAAAAGGACAGAGATCAAAATCTTATGCTGTGGATGTTACGGTATTATTTTTTTTTTTTTTTTCGAAAAACAAATTCATTTTGTTAAGTACATGACTATACTCGTGACTTCCCACAAATTTTTATTAAAATAGAAAATTTGGAAATTTTCTATTTTAATAAAAATTTGTGGGAAGACACTCAAACAAAAAGATATTGGCATTGAACAATTACAGCAGTAAAAAGTTAAAAGGGCTGGTACACAGATTTGTAGATGTGATTTTCTAAAATTGTTTAAATTTCACGATTAAATGTTGCTATAGCATTTTACACTGCATATATATATAATGTTTTCTCTTTTATCTGTAAATTATCAAAACTACAAAGTGTGAGACAGTTTCACTGCATGAAATATATATCCAAGTCTCTTTTATCTGTAAATTTTCAAAGTGTGAGACAAGTTTCATTGACATATAAGCACTTTCACAAAAGCTTAATCCATGATAGAGATAACTTTTTATGACAAAAGTGCCCATTATCCCTTTAAAAATTTGTCAAATGGAAGAGTTTTTTGTGCAATTTTGCCCAGTAAGCCATGCTATAATTGAATTTTACATCGCATTTCCATTTCCTTTTAATAATCATAAGATTATTTTTAATGTAAAAAAATGTTTATGTCCCACTACGCAGTATTTGTAAAATTTGTATAAATAAAAAAAAATCACAAGAATTACTCGGGTAAAATCTTAGCCTTCCTTTTGAAGTTACATATTGCATGTATTTCGCAGCTTCTTACTCCATGAAGCGCTAACTTAATCAACTCCAAACCCTTTCCAAACATTTCACGTTAACTAAATTTCCATTCCTTAAAGTGATATGGTCGTCAAACCCCTTCGGTTTTAAAGGGGGAGATGAACTAAACTTACATCAAAAAGTTTACTATTACCAGGGGTACTATACAGCACTGGTGGATTTAGAGGGTACCGTGCCCAGACTCACAGTTTTTTTTGGTCCAAAATATACATAATATTTAATTAAATCATTTTTTGTGTGGCTTTGGGCCCCTACCCAACGTTCACATGCTTTGAAGCATAAGTAAGTAATAACATTTAAATGCTATCAGCTAAAATCAAGCATTTACAAAATATCAGAGTAAAGTTCTCATTTGCCAACCCCGAACTTACGGCTGTTTTCGTAATATACAGTATTGTGCCATTAGTGGCCGTCCAAATTCACATGCAGTGCGTATATTTTTTTGTGTTTTAGTAAACTTTATCTGCATACTAAACATGTAAACTATTATGTATTATAATTTGGTCTTCATTTCAATAATATAGGAGGGGTGAATTAAAGATGTTTTTGACATTTATGCAATTAAAACTGCATAAAGAAAATGATTGCAAGTTCTTTCATCATGATAAATCTTTAAAAAGAATAGATAATACATGCAAGAAAATACTCATAATCATTCTTTGTGATCTTTCATTCAATTTTTTTTTATAGACATTAATGTATCCGCTTATAACTTGTGCTTTTAATTTCTCAATGAATTTGATTGTATTACAAAGTATTTCAAAAAAAATGACACCGCATTATAGAATGACTAATGTACCAAAAAATTGAAGTTTTCACCATCAATTCCTATTAGTCAGTAATGCGATTACTTATGTGAATGTTTTTATTTGATGTTGTTTTTCAATTCTTGGATCCACGCCTCGGCTGCAGAGGATCTTTACACACGCGCTGACCTAGTTAGAAGATTCTATCGAGTTATGGTCATCATTTAGGTAATAGCCAAGAAGAATTTACATATAAAAACATACAGTGTATATTTTGGAAAACACCATTATTCAGGCAATTGTGTGTGTTGGTCTCTGTATGATTTCTTTGCAGCTTGTTTTCTTTATCAATAATAAGGCTGATCGCTCGTTGTTGACATCTCTATATTTAGAAAAACTGAGCAGTCGGTGATCTTCGGGTGGCCTCGCACTTTTTGAATATAGCGTTTTTAAAATTTGAAAAAATTACACTGGGACTTCACATCAGGAAATCAAACTTTAATGTGTCATCTCTTGAGAGATTACAATAAGCAACTTCTTTTCTAAATTTTCCTTGGCTTTCAAATAGGCCTAAACACGCTATAAAAGAAAACCAGTTTCATCATATCATATTACTGTTAGGAACTCCTTGTGTAGATTCTCACTTGAGATATAAAACATCGAGGATTCTCGAAGAATTAATGGAGGCTTACACTAGGACTTCACTTCCGGCATACAATCTTAATGTGTCATCTCCCGAGGGAGATGACAATAAGCAAATGTACTTTGAATATTTCATCTAGTCAGAAACCAATCAAGAATCCTTCCTTACTGAAAGCGCTAAGTCATTTTATTAAGATATTTTTGACGTTTATTTAAAGGGAAAATTAAACTTCATCTTTGTTTACGCAACTTTGGCGGCACTGGTCCACTCTCAGAATTCTGAATCCCTTGTTGGCGTAAACCTGAATGTAGACCAAAGTGGTATATTTGAGGTAGGGGCAACATTGGAACACAAAATTCAACATAAGGATACCAGTTCCAGTGTTTCAGTGTCTGCCAATGTTAACTCTGATGGCGAATGGGGTGTCGGATTCAGCTTTAACAAGGAGTTCAAAAGGTCAACCGGTGAGAATAAGGTAAGTGAAATATCTGCTACGTCTTTTTAATGCTTAATATCTATGTATTTTCAAAAAAGTATCCCTTTTCTTTCTTTTTCAGTTTCGTTAAACTTTGAAAATCAGTAGACACATATGTGGATTTTTTCGAAAAGCAGGTTTTCTTCAATTTTAAATATATCACGTGCATAAATAAAGTACTTAATTTTACTTAATTTGTATTTTGGTAATACAAATCTTTTCTTTTTGTGCAACAATACCGGTATTTACAAGCAGAAAATAGCAATTTATTATAGATATGAACTCTTACAATTATGAGAGTTTCATTGTTATAACAATTCTGACTGATTTAACCTCTACTAATTTGTGACATATTCTTTTTTTTCAAAATTGAAAAGCATACCGGACGTTACGTCGTTTGGATTGTAGCCAATCAGTGTAACTTCCGCACATATGATCAGAATGGGGACAATCTCATAAGTCTGGACGAGATGAAGGCGCTGTTTGTTGATCCAGACTTTGGAATTAAACTTTTCAACGATCTGAATTCTAATAATGGTATATTACCTTTATTTCAAGGTCCCATCAACATCTGCACATGACACAACCCCAAGCTTTTTGTTCAATAATTTTTGAGATAACAGTTTCTGGAAATACGAATATTTTATCTACTGTAAGCTAGAAGTCTGATGTCCCTAAAATATATCAATATAAATACAATTGCACGTTGTGTCAAATATTTGTGGTTTGAGAAATAATATTGGTTCGTTGAAATTTGATTTCATGGATGAAGAAGTGCTTTGTCGTAATCTGTGAAAAATTGTACACTGGGAAATTAACGAAATTTACATCCTCAAGATGTCTTAGTTATGTGTTTTTTTCCAACTAAGTAAAAGAATCAGGACTGAACAGTACTGAATCATATCTTATGATTTATTCATTTCGACATATAAAAACCTTGATAAAAATTAATTTTCAATAAAGATTTAATCTTACATTTTGTCGCAGTGCACCGGGATACTAAATTATCAACCTTACACTTAAAGCACACAAACATATATCAGAAATCTAGTCAAGTTTTCAAATGGGGTTATAAGTAATCAATTTTCTGAAGTTTGTATTTATTATGGAAAACAATGATGGTGAAATATTAAAAATAAATAAAGTCGATTTCTTGGACTACCTAAAAAATTGTTGTTAATGGGGTCGATTTTGGCCACTGGAGCCCTACCTCTTTCTGGTCGGACTATGTCATGTCCCAAGATGACCATTTTTAATTAAAAAAAAAAACATATATTTGTTTGGGGGCAATTGCGTATTTTTTCAACCATTCAATATAATATATTAATAACAGGGTTCTTAATGCTTCTTACAATTAATTTATATCAACAACACATGAAGAATATTCGTGATAATATGATCAGTTTCCTTTTCTTGTTTTAGGAATAAGAGTAATAACTGAACAGGAATTCAACATGAAAACTCCCCACGTGATCAAAGGATGTGACGTCATCGACGCGGTAGCGAAGGTACACCCAACAATTGAACAAATCAGGCAAAACACCAAACAAATCTTGGATATTATTCGTTCGGAAAACATAACAGAAAGTGGATAAACTCATTCTATTTAGATCTTTAATTTCATTATTGGCCTTTTTGCAAAGTTTTGATTTGTTGTTATTGTGCATTTCTGCAATAGGCATTTCTATTCATTTGGTTCTTAAACATTATGCTTTTAAAAGTGTCTGAATTGAAGTCCATTGTCTAGAAACTGATGAACTTTGAAAAATAAATATATTTTATTCTGCCTTTCGCTTTTATTATTTTTTTGTCCAATAACTCTGTCAAATAATAATTTATATGTATATTCTATTGCTTTTGCAATACAAAGATTTCTGAATACATGTAATGCATTTAGTCAGATATATGGTTTGCTCTTTACAAGTTTCATTCTTTTTGTC
>NW_026930927.1:0-43047 GCF_032062105.1 Saccostrea cuccullata
CTCATTGAACAATGTAAAATTAATAAATGATGAGTTAATCTTAACCCTTAATAAGTAGAAAAGTGAGGTAAATAAATGTATGGGATTATCTTAAATATGTCGAAAAATGAGGTAATTTACATGAAATTGTGTACATCACAGTTGATGTGGAATACAGTTAAAAACAATTAATATGTTAGATATTAAATACTGTAAATTAAGTTAGAAGTAAACAATAAATATCTATTAAGTATTTCAATGCATGTGTACACTGTACATATGTTGAATATATTCTAACTTTATAAATTTCTGAAATATGGGTGTACTTGATTTGCAATGAATAGTATTATAAAATTAAGAGTGTACTTGATTTACCATACATGCTCCTTTAAGTATTTAAGAGGATATGATTTTACAATTGTTTCATGTAAGAGTTTGAAATTATAACAGTTAAAAAATACAATTTCCTTCCTTGCACAACTACTCTCCATATGATTATTCAAAATATTATAAGGAAGATAATTCTTCCCAACACAAAGCTAGATTAATCTTCTTCACACAAAGGGAGATATTACTACCAAACACCATACCTGGAATTTTTTTAGGGGAGTCACCAATTGTTTCCTTTTTGGGTGTCTTAACAATATCCTCCACAATTTTTGGTATGTTCTCCTTAAAAGAAATATCAAATAAAAATTTTCAGCAAATAATACTGATATTTAAGAAAAATTTTGGTTCCTACTTAAACATGTTAAAGTGCATAATTATTTACTAAAAAGAATTTTAAAAATTGTATAAATATGTAGAAATGTATACAGCATACTTGCCAACCTCCAGCATGTAAAAATCTGGTCATGACCAGATTTGGAAAGTAAAAAATCTGGTCATAACGCGTAATGACATTCACAACATATTTAGCATGATTAAATTTTATACATATATATACAAAGTATTTGAGTATTGAGAATTCTTTTATTGAAAAAAGGCTTTAATTTACAATGACAAAAAATTCATACATAATTTGATTAAATTTACATGTTAAAAAAGAGAATTGAAGATTTCATATATCAGTATTGACCTGAAGTAACTAATGTAAGTGTGCATTTTTTCTTTACAAAGCCTTTCCAGTTTCTGCTAAATTTGAAAGTTTACCTAATTCAGTTCTTAAGTTATTTTTCCTCTCTCTTAATTAACAACTGCAATATGTATTAAATGTGAAGTTAGGCCTACACTGTATTCGATCACTTTTTTTAAAATCTAGAATGAAAGTTTTCTTTTCCAAGATTTACCAGTAAATATTGTTTCTCTTTTTCTTGGTTCAATCAGAGACATGTGTTTGGTTCAATTTGTTCTTGCTGGCCCTGATAACGATCTAGTTCTATCGGAAGCCATTTTAAATAATTGACTTCAAACCATACTTGCCAACCTCCAGCATGTAAAAATCTGGTCATGACCAGATTTGGAAAGTAAAAAATCTGGTCATAACGCGTAACGACATTCACGACATAATTACCATGATTAAATTTTATAATATATATACAAAGTATTTGTGTATTGAGAATTATTTTATTGAAAAAGGATTTAATTTACTATGACAAAAAAATTCAAATATAATTTGATTTAATTTACATGTTAAAAATGAGAATTGAAGGTTTCATATTTCAATATTGACCTGTAGTATATAAGTGTGCATTTTTTTTAAAGCCTTTTCACATGTTTCAGTTTCTGCTAAATTTGAAAGTATACCAATTTCAGTTTTGAAGTTATTTTTCCTCTCTGTTAATTAATTTACTACAATATGTTTTAAATGTGAAGTTAGGCCTACACTGTCTTCGATCACTTTATTTATCTAGAATGAAAGTTTTTTCCCCCAAGATTCCTAGATATGTACATAAATATCGTTTCTCTTTTTCTTGGTTTAATCAGAGACATGTGTTTGGTTCAATTTGTTCCTGTTGGCCCTGATAACGATCTAGTTCTATTGGAAGCCATTTTAATGGGTTTCAAACATTGAATTGTCAAAACAACACCCAGTTAATTGTTTACACCTGCACTGATAATTAATCCATCGGCATTGTTTACGAGTAGATCTAAGCTTGGGTTTTAACTGGAAGTTAAAAGTGCGACCTAATTTACGAACCAAATCCGGAAATCGGGAGATTTTCGGGTTTTTTGGCAAAAATCGGGTGATAAGCATGACCCGCCGGGTCATAAAAAATAATCGGGTTACGGGTTGAAAAATCGGGTGTGACCCGACGAAATCGGGTGAGTTGGCAAGTATGCTTCAAACACTGATTTGTCAAAACAACACCCTGTTAATTGTTTACACCTGCACTGATAATTAATCTATCGGCATTGTTTACGTAGAGCTAAGCTTGGGTTGTAACTGGAAGTTAAAAGTGCAACCTAATTTACGAACCAAATCCGGAAATCGGGAAATTTTCGGGTTGTTCAGCAAAAATCAAGTGAAAAGCATGACCTGCTGGGTTATAAAAAATAATCGGGTTACGGGTTGAAAAATCGGGTGTGACCCGACGAAATCGGGTGAGTTGGCAACTATGGTATACATCCTCGGTATAAATTTAATTACTTTTGATGTGTCCTCTTCAAACGCTCGCTTTCTCTTGGCCCGACCTAATCTCATCTCAGGCTTAGAATGGCGGAAACAGTAGAACTTCACTGTGAGAGATAAAAATGTAGAATACACAAGGAAATAACAAAACTATCAAAGAACTTAATACAGTGATGTGGACCTTTCTAAGAACTTACAATGATCCTCTAAGAGAGATGATGTGGACCTTTGTAAGACCTTAATACAATGATCCTCTAATAGAGATGATGTGAACCTTTGTAAGAACTTAATACAATGATCCTCTAAAAGAGATGATGTGAACCTTTATGAAATTACAATAATTCTCTATGAGAGATGTTGTGGACCTTTGTAAGAACTTAAAATTATCCTTTAAGAGAGATGTTGTGGACCTTTGTAAGAACTTATAATGATCCTCTAAGAGAGATGATGTGAACCTTTGTAAGAACTTAATACAATGATCCTCTAAAAGAGATTATGTGAACCTTTATATGAAATTACAATAATTCTCTAAGAGAGATGTTATGGACCTTTAAAAGAACTTATAATGATCCTCTAAGAGAGATGTTGTGGACCTTTATAACAGCTTAATACAATGATTCTCTAAGAGAGATGTTGTGGACCTTGAGACAGATTGACAGATTGTGAAGGTAAGATCTTACCTTCACCCCCTGTTACCCTGTCACAGCTGTAGTTGTTAACTTACCTTCACCCCCTGTTACCCTGTCACAGCTGTAGTTGTTAACTCTCAGTCCACATTCACAGAAATCACACTTCAGACAGCCCCGGTGGAAGAAGATGCCCTCAGCACACATTCTCTCCATGATGTACACACGTTTCTTACAGAAATAGCAGATCTCGCTCTCTGGCTGGGCGGCCAAAAGAACACCTGTTGTTTTCTAGGGGATATAGCGAGTACATTTATGTATGCATATAGAATACATGGTTTCTGTCTTGAAACATATGCAATGTTTGTCGTTTCATACACAAAATTTTTACACTGATTCTGAACAAAAATTTTACCACTTTTTGTTTAACTGGTGGCTCCAAGCCTTGTTTGAACTTTGACACCAGAATCTCTGCCATCTGGCTGACCTTGACATTGGACTGAAGGTCATTGTTCAATTTGACATTAATATCATCCTTTTTGTCCACTGTAAGTTTGTTGGCAATCTCCTCCATTGGTAATTTACTGTATCGGGTGAGCTGGACATCACCATTGTGCTGAAAAGTTCAAGTTCTTTTTTGTTACAAACACTTTAAAAAATGTCAAGGTCAGATGACATGCTTGTCCCTTATACTGGAGCTTTTTTATTAAATTTCTACACCTAATAAGAATGCTCTGTCAACTATACTTATGAAAAACTCAGAGAAAGAGAGAGGGGGAGAGAAATGAGAGAGAGGGGGAAAGACTTACTTGTTTGATTTCCTCCCTGTACTTTTTGCGACTCAGTGACGTGTTGTGTTCATTTTTTTCCTCCTCCCTTTTAGAATTCTACAAAAAAAAAAAATTTAAAAAAAAACATAAAATCATGACTTGAAAAATTAAATAAAAAATTGTATATAATATTAAAAATTGATGTTAAATAGTGTTTTTTTTTCGAATGAAAAGATGTGTATATGATTTATACAAGACAGAATGTTTGAGAAAATTCATTACGACTTAATCCAGTTATAATTACATTACGCAATATTTTTATCTAATTAGTATTCTTAAAGATGAATGAGTATTTTTACAGAAAAATTTTCAATCTTGATTGCATGTTAAGTTACTGTGTATAATTCTGGACCCTAACTATATCTTGTTGATCAGATTTCTCCAGTCAGAATAACCTACACAGATACAGTAAGGTAAAAGTGGGATAAGTTATAAAATAAGTCATGATAAATACAAAAGAAATAATTTCTATATCAATTGTAAAATTTGTTCTGTTTTAACAATATTAAAACAATGGGGGGGGGGGGGCAAAGGTCAAGCAGAGGTCAAGCTCAAGTTATGAGATTTATTCCTTAAATTATTTTTTAACCATTGTGCTGCTAGATATAATATTCTTCCTTTTTTCTGCATTCAAGAATGGAATAAATGATCAAAAGCCAATTGAAAGTGTTTGAGCTGTTCTGCAACATTTTATGGTATGTATCACCTGGGTCATTTAATAAATGTTTTTAAAGCAAAGGGAAACCACTCAATGAAAAATACATAGTTCATGTTCTTTATTCCTTCCTTAATCTAAAACAACATCTCATCACTACTGTGATGAATTTTCTTCATTAAAAAAAGTTCAATACATTAACTAAAAAAATGTGGACTATGATAAAAGAGTAGGTTGAATGCTCCACATTCAACTTCAAAACAGAAATTTGACCTGACATGCGATCAATATATACATTTTAGTATAAACAAGTACAAGTATTTAAATCATGTGACCAGAACACAGGGTAAGACAGATAAGTGAAGAAGGAAGTAATGTTGTTGTCGTCCGGGAGCCATGTTAGATTTACAGGTCAGACAAAATACGTAAAGCTGTTTTTATTTTGTTATTAAGTACTCTTTGTATTTACAGTTATGTGCATGAGAAAATTATTGGTTTTTTAAGAACTTAACAAACTATATTAACATTGAATATGGAAAGCTTGACTGAAAATAATTAAGGAATTTGAATTGTCATAATGATTGATGTATCTGAAAATTTAATCTTCTCAATGAAATATGTTTGTTATGGTCATTCAAAATTTATATCAAATTTCTTTATTAATTTTAGATTCTATTTTTCTTTTCAAAAAAATTGTTTGTATCAGTGAATCAATTAATTTCATGGAAATTTCATAAGTGGTATTTAACCATCACTTTAACTTCTCTACTTCAATACAGGCTTTCACCTGAGCTAGTGGCTCTAACATCAGTGATGGACCCCCGATATTGTGCTCAAGACATCATTAGATGTGACCTCTGTGAGAGAAATGTTGTTCAAAGTCATTGCGAGCTTTGTCATGTCAACCTGTGTAAGGCCTGTGTAGGAGAGCATCTCTCTGATTCGACCAAAAGACATAGAGTTGTACCATATAAAGAAAAAATTTCAACTCCTAACAATCCAAAATGTCCAAAGCATTCCAAGAATTGCGAACTTTACTGTGAACAATGTGACATTCCTGTCTGTTCTACCTGCATCTCCTCAGGTAACCATAGGGGACATCATTTATCAGATGTTTTACAAAAACTCAGCTCCAAATCAAAAGACATCGAAGAAGAATTAAAAGAACTCGAGACTAAAATTTACCCAAAATATGAAGAAATTGCATCAGAAATAAAAGCCAAGAAAGAGAGCTTGGAACCACACTACAGGAAACTGACAACAGCTGTCACCAAACAAGGAGAAGACTGGCACAGAGAAATAAATGTCATTGTCAACAAAAAGAAATCTGAAATTGATGAGATGAAATCTAAACACCTGGCTGCTCTAAATAAACAGGAAAATGAAATCAAACAGATTACTGCAGAAGTGGATCAATGCATAGTTGATATGAAGAAAATACTGGACTCCAATGATGTCTCCCTAACCTCTGGGTACAAATCCAGGAATACTGAATTCAGAAGTTTACCTCCTAAAGTCAATGTTTCATTACCAGCTTTTTCTCCTCATCAGATCAACACAGAACAGCTCGCACAAATGTTTGGTTCTCTTTCAGCATTATCCATTAAAACAGAAGAACATGGCTACACAATGAAGACACTAGAAGATATATCCTCCCCTCCAGTAAAACCACTGCTTGATGAACCAAAACTCATCACCACCATAGACACTGGGCGTAAAAAACTATGCAGTGTTACCTGTCTCAGTGATGAAGAAATCTGGACATGTGGAGGAGACAAAATCATGAAACTCATTAACCTTCAGGGTAAACTACTGAAATCAATCCAAACCAAGTCTGGGTACATACCACATAACATAGCAGTGACAAGGAGTGGAGATCTAGTTTATTCTGATGATGATACAAGAACTGTAAACATAGTGAAGAATAAACAGATACAGGAACTGATCAGACTACAGGGGTGGATACCATACTGTGTCTGTAGTACCTCCTCTGGTGACCTCCTTATTACCATGTACAGTGATGATGATAAACAATCCAAAGTTGTCCGTTACTCTGGCTCCACAGAAACACAAACCATTCAGTTTGATAGTAAAGGTAAACCTCTGTATTCATCTAGTAACTATGCTAAATACATCAGTGAGAACAGAAACCTGGATATCTGTGTGGCTGACAATGGAGCCCATGCAGTAGTGGTGGTTAATCAGGCAGGAAAATTTCGATTTAGATACACTGTTTATTCCTCTACTAATAAAAGATCATTTGATCCACTCGGCATCACAACAGACAGCCAGAGTCAGATCCTGACAGCAGACAGTTACAACAACTGTATCCACATCCTAAATCAGGATGGACAGTTCCTCCGTTACATTGATAACTGTGATCTATACTTTCCATTTGGTTTATGTGTGGACACCAAAGACAACCTCTTTGTGGCTGAATGTGAAAGGGGTAAATTAAAGAAAATCAGATACATGTAAACACTGCATTATTTAAAGAAAAGACTGTGAATTAGATTAGTCCATTATTTATACACTGAATTGACCACGGATTTTTTCCGTTATTTCCTGATTATGACAACGAGCACATGGCGGGTGTGACCGGTCGGCAGGGGATGCTCACTCCTCCATGGCACCTGATCCCACCTCTGATGTTTCGGAGGTCCGTGTTTGCTCTGCTCTTATTTTGTATATCTGTTTAATGGACGTTGAGATTGAATACTGTTCGTTATTTCCATATCCTTCCATTAAGTTATGCACTGAGAGTTAAAAGTTGTCTGACTTATCATCAGATCTAATTATAAGTAGTATATGCACCTTATACAATGTTCTGAATTTCTGTTGATTTTATGAAGAAACCTAGTTACAGACCTGCCTACCCTTTTCATTGCACGGGTGTAATTTCAGTACATTTTTTGCGGAATTTCAGATGTAAAAGCATAATCATGTTTTCCTATTTCTTTGGTGTTGCTGTTACAGTTAATTCTCGATAAACCGCCACCTTTTGTAATTTAGAAATCATGGTGGTATAACAAATTTGGCGATGAATTGAATTTCCCATTTTTAGGAAATAGGAAGTAGAGTTACCGTTCTTAGAAATACCATTTAGTGTTTCTATTCTTAATATCACATGTATATGTATATAAAACATTTCTAAATTTAAAAATACTTCAAGTAAATTTTTATGTACAATTTCGCTAAAACAAGATGTGCTGTCATGAAATGAAGACAAGTACATGTGTGTGCATGTGCATGTAAATCTGGACTTCTGATATTGAAAGAAAACATGCTGGGTCGATAGTCGTAATATAAAGCCGATAGTAAGTAAAATGAATTCTTGAATAAATCATTGTTTATGGCATCATTGTAGATGAAAAGTTCACAATTTATACCGTATAATCATTTTTTAAGCAAACGTTGCATTGTTTAAATCTTAGATCATCAGAATAATATCGTTATCGGCGTACTTTAATAACGACCGCTTTCGTGACTAAATGATTTTTATTTAACAGAAAACATTTTTTAAAAAGTTCAAATTAGATTATTCTTTATTTAATTCTTATTTAATCTTTTAATTGCATATACCTTGTATGGCTTTGCATGCTTTACAACATGGATAGCGTCAACCAATTAACCGCGCTTCACTGACCACATGCACCTGTGGCGGTATATCGAGATAAATTGACACTTAAAATGGACATTTGTTGTGAAAACAGGGTGGCGGATGGCGGTATGCAAATTTGGCGTTATAAAGAGAATTTTATATAGCAGGAAAATTGTTCTTGGGAAATCATGGCAGTATTGTGGAAAATGCCGATGAATCGAATGGTGATAATTAAAGAATTGACTGTTTATATAAGACATTCTTTTTTCTGTTTGTACATGAAACCAGAACTGCTCATTATGCTTTGCCAACAGCTATTATATTGCCTGGAAATTACCTTGATTTGAGGAGTCACCTGTTGTTTCCTCTCTGTCCTCAGAGAGGATTTTTGGTTTCCCACAAAGAATGATCAGATCTACTATTTTCTCAAGCTACTATATTTTGTTTGAATCTGTGTCTGATTTTGTTGATTGAGTTTGTATGGAATAGTTGGAGATGGCACTTTGGATGTAATCTTGGTTGTGTATTATCGCAAATCTCGCTCAAAAGTATACACTTTGACTTTATCAGCATTGCGTTGGGTGACGACACATTTGGATTTAACAGTTTTACAATTCAGTTCGGCTATATTCAAACTATACAATGCAACAAAGAATCTGATTGGTGCTTTTTTATAAGCCCGCCCACTTTCTCAGGGAATGTTTCCAAGAAAGAACAGCTGTAGAAAACTTGTAAACAAGTGGTAGGCCCCCTTTACTGAGCGAAGTATTCAGAGGACAATATTTTATTAAATTATTGTGAGTGTGGGTAACCTTTAATGATCTTCAAATAATATCTGTCCCAGGACTGGCTTAAAAATGATACACGTCACCAGGGGCATATTTTTGCAATTGAAAAACACGGCCGTTTTCCTCGTTTTTTCTTCAGTACATGTACCAACATGATCAATAAAATTAAACGTACTTAGTTTTGGTTTATGTAAGTGATATTAATTATTTTATAGTGAACATATAAATTATATTCGCCATTACAGTAAAAAGTGCACTGCACAAGGATATCGGTTTTTTTTCCAGATCGCAAGTTTAAATATTGCCATGACGACAATTAAAATAGGTATGCAGTGCACAAACACATTTGAAACATGGTATTTTGATACTCGAGACAACAAAACAGTTAACTTTTAATTTAATCCGATGTTTTACCACATAAGAATTTATATTTTTTTCAACGGGTGTTCCGGTATTATATATAGCTGGATATGTTTTCTACGCATGTACGCGTTTTCAATTTGCACCAACGAAAATTGAAAATGCCGTGAATAGAAAATCGGCAGAACTACATGTAGAATAAAATGAAATTAGTGTTTGTCATCAAACGATATACATGTACAGTCTGCGATAGGTATATGTCACATGCTATAAAGTGATTTCATAGTAAGTCTTTGTTGTTTTTTCTCAAAAAGTCACCATCAGATTTCGACCATCACAAGGCCGTTGGACGCTTTCCAACTTACAAAGGCAAATGATACTGCACGAGAGTGGGCGGGTCCTAATCAACCAATTAAAGCGCTTGTTTTATAGAATGCAATCCGTGATTCAAATTGTTCAATTGTCAAATCCAATAGTATCAATACTCGAGGCAACGCTATTTCGGCCACAGTGTAATACTTTCAAGCGAGATTTGCGATAAACAGATTTGGCACTCTTGTGGTGTTCTAAATTTTGATGCTGTAAAAGTTCAGATGTTTTTCCACGGGTTTTTTTATACACAGTAAAAGGTTGTGTAACAGACGGATTTTGATGTTGGGCATCTGACTGAAGGAACATGACACAAAACTTACACAGACCGCCATTTACTGAAGGTCCGGTCAACCATGGAAATTGATTCATCCAAGATTGAAATGATAATTTTAAGGCTTTTTGAGTTCACCCCTATTCGTTGTTTGGGGACAAAGAGTAGATTCTGATTATAATTTATCTTGTCAACTGAGGACATGTTCAACTGTTTTGTACCTGTTTCAAATTTACCATAAACAAAAAAATCAAAATCGTCTGAAGATGTTTTATCTTTATTGTGTTCTGTTGTTTTAAATTCATTGTTAACAAACTCATTCTTTTTTTTCAATTTTTGAGTCCATGGTGATTTCTGAGATGTCATCTAAGTTTTGATTGTTTAGGGGCATACCCCTTCAATTCATTGGATTCAGTAGAAACAAGATATGTTTGTAAAACACTTATGCCCCCCTCCCCCACAAATTGGAATTTTTCTAAGTCCAAGGGGCATAACTCTGTCAATTGTCAATGGTGCGATCGTACCCAAAACAGAGCTTGACCAAGATATTCATCTGACTAATCTGTATACTAAATTCCATTTCAATATGTGCAACTTCTCCAAAGAAAATGAACAGAAACTGCAAAAATATGGAATTTTTCTAAGTCCAAGGGGCATAACTCTTTCAATTGCCAATAGTGCGATCGTACCCAAAACATAGCTTGATCTAGATATTCATCTGACTAATCTGTATACTAAATTCCATTTCAATATGTGCAACCTCTCCAAAAAGAATGAACGGAAACTGCAAAAATCTGGAATTTTTTAAGTCCAAAGGGCATAACTCTGTCAATTATGGTGTGGTCATACCCAATACATAGCTTGATCTAGATATTCATCTGACTAATCTGTATACTAAATTCCATTTTAATATGTGCAACCTCTCCAAAGAAAATGATCTGAAACTGCAAATAATTGGAATTTTTCTAAGTCCAAGGGGCATAACTCTGTCAATTATGGTGCGATTGTACCCAAAACAAAACTTGATCTAGATATTCATGTGATCTACCTGCATACCAAATTTCATTTCAGTATGTGCAATGGTTATGAAGACTAGAAATATGTCCATAGGACATGAATGCCCCGCCGAGGATATATCAGTAAAGCAACATGAAAATTAGTATGTGTTTAAAATTTGATCAGAATATCCAGAATAGTGATGCAGCTGAATTGCTTGTTTGGAAAATATAGGTCAGATCCAGCATCCGAAGCAAGTCTGGTAGTGTCCATCCCTAGATGCATCATCCATGCAAGTTTGGTACAGGTAGGGCTTATAGATACTTGGGAATGAAAATATAGGTCAGATCCAGCATCCGAAGCAAGTCAGGTATTGTCCATCCCTAGATGCATCATCCATGCAAGTTTGGTTCAGGTAGGACTTATAGTTAGTTAGGAATGAAAATATAGGTCAGATTCAGCATCCGAAGCAAGTTTGGTGGTGTCCATCCCTAGATGCATCATCCATGCAAGTTTGGTTCAGGTAGGACTTATAGTTACTTGGGAATAAAAATATAGGTCAGATCCAGCATCCGAAG
Source organism: Saccostrea cuccullata (assembly GCF_032062105.1). Lineage (NCBI taxonomy): Eukaryota > Metazoa > Mollusca > Bivalvia > Ostreida > Ostreidae > Saccostrea > Saccostrea cuccullata. Next base: position 11,629 of record NW_026930927.1, read on the forward strand.
CAAGTCTGGTAGTGTCCATCCCTAGATGCATCATCCATGCAAGTTTGGCTCAGGTAGGACTTATAGTTACTTAGGAATGAAAATATAGGTCAGATTCAGCATCCGAAGCAAGTTTGGTGGTGTCCATCCCTAGATGCATCATCCATGCAAGTTTGGCTCAGGTAGGACTTATAGTTACTTAGGAATGAAAATATAGGTCAGATTCAGCATCCGAAGCAAGTTTGGTGGTGTCCATCCCTAGATGCATCATCCATGCAAGTTTGGTTCAGGTAGGACTTATAGTTACTTGGGAATGAAAATATAGGTCAGATCCAGCATCCGAAGCAAGTTTGTTGGTGTCCATCCCTAGATGCATCATCCATGCAAGTTTGGTTCAGGTAGGACTTACAGTTAGTTGGGAATAAAAATATAGGTCAGATCCAGCATCCGAAGCAAGTCTGGTAGTGTCCATCCAAAGATGCATCATCCATATAAGTTTGGTTCAGGTAGGGCTTATAGTTACTGAGGAATGAAAATATAGGTCAGATTCAGCATCCGAAGCAAGTCTGGTATTGTCCATCCCTAGATGCATCATCCATGCAAGTTTGGTTTAGGTAGAGCTTATAGTTACTTGGGAATGAAAATATAGGTCAGATCCAGCATCCGAAGCAAGTCTGGTAGTGTCCATCCCTAGATGCATCATTCATGTAAGTTTGGTTCAGGTAGGGCTTATAGTTACTTGGGAATAAAAATATAAGTCAGATCCAGCATCTGAAGCAAGTCTGGTAGTGTCCATCCCTAGATGCATCATCCATGCAAGTTTGGTTCAGGTAGGGCTAACAGTTACTTGGAAATGAAAATATAGGTCAGATCCAGCATCCGAAGCAAGTCTGGTAGTGTCCATCCAAAGATGCATCATCCATGTAAGTTTGGTTCAGGTAGGGCTTATAGTTACTTGAGAATGAAAATATAGGTCAGATCCAGCATCTGAAGAGAGTCTGGTAGTGTCCATCCCTAGATGCATCATCCATGCAAGTTTGGCTCAGGTAGGACTTATAGTTACTTAGGAATGAAAATATAGGTCAGATCCAGCATCCGAAGCAAGTCTGGTAGTGTCCATCCAAAGATGCATCATCCATATAAGTTTGGTTCAGGTAGGGCTTATAGTTACTGAGGAATGAAAATATAGGTCAGATTCAGCATCCGAAGCAAGTCTGGTATTGTCCATCCCTAGATGCATCATCCATGCAAGTTTGGTTTAGGTAGAGCTTATAGTTACTTGGGAATGAAAATATAGGTCAGATCCAGCATCCGAAGCAAGTCTGGTAGTGTCCATCCCTAGATGCATCATTCATGTAAGTTTGGTTCAGGTAGGGCTTATAGTTACTTGGGAATAAAAATATAAGTCAGATCCAGCATCTGAAGCAAGTCTGGTAGTGTCCATCCCTAGATGCATCATCCATGCAAGTTTGGTTCAGGCAGGGCTAACAGTTACTTGGAAATGAAAATATAGGTCAGATCCAGCATCCGAAGCAAGTCTGGTAGTGTCCATCCAAGATGCATCATCCATGTAAGTTTGGTTCAGGTAGGGCTTATAGTTATTTGAGAATGAAAATATAGGTCAGATCCAGCATCCGAAGCAAGTCTGGTAGTGTCCATCCCTAGATGCATCATCCATGCAAGTTTGGCTCAGGTAGGACTTATAGTTACTTGGAAATGAAAATATAGGTCAGATTCAGCATCTGAAGCAAGTTTGGTGGTGTCCATCCCTAGATGCATCATCCATGCAAGTTTGGTTCAGGTAGGACTTATAGTTACTTGGGAATGAAAATATAGGTCAGATCCAGCATCTGAAGCAAGTCTGGTAGTGTCCATCCCTAGATGCATCATCCATGCAAGTTTGGTTCAGGTAGGGCTTACAGTTACTTGGAAATGAAAATATAGGTCAGATCCAGCATCCGAAGCAAGTCTGGTAGTGTCCATCCAAAGATGCATCATCCATGTAAGTTTGGTTCAGGTAGGGCTTAAAGTTACTTGGGAATGAAAATATAGGTCAGATCCAGCATCCGAAGCAAGTCTGGTAGTGTCCATCCCTAGAGGCATCATCCATGCAAGTTTGGTCCAAGTATGGCTTATAGTTTCTTAGGAATGGACATGCCCTTAAAACTTTAACCTGGTCACTCATCTGGAAAATGTAGGTCAGATCCAGCATCCGAGGCAAGTCTGGTAGTGTCCATCCCTAGATGCATCATCCATGCAAGTTTGGTCCAAGTATGGCTTATAGTTTCTTAGGAATGGACATGCTCTAAAAACTTTAACCTGGTCACTCATCTGGAAAATGTAGGTCAGATCCAGCATCCGAAGCAAGTCTGGTAGTGTCCATCCCTAGATGCATCATCCATGCAAGTTTGGTCCAAGTGGGGCTTATAGTTCCTTAGGAATGGACCAGTTCCAAAAACTTTTACCTGGTCACTCGTCTTGAAAATGTCAGTCAAATCCAGCATCCGAAGCAAGTCTGGTAGTGTTCATCCCTAGAAGAACCATAGCTCTCATCAATATCTATCAGCATATGAAGTTTGATGAAAATATCTTGGATAGTTTCTTTGAAACTTAGCTTTGAACAGAGCTAAACGCAAAGTGTGACGGAAGGATGGAAGGACAGAAGGACGGAAGGACGGAAGACGGACATGACAAACACTATATGCCCCGGCCATATTCATGGCGGGGCATAAAAATGAACAGAAACTAAATGGACCGACAGACCAACCGACCGACAGAGAGCAGCAAAGCAATATGCCCTCCCTTCTTCGAAGGGGGGCATAAAAACTGGGAAAGAACAATATTCCCTGACTCGAATGAATTTAGAGTTTCATTCTGAATTGACATGAGAAAAAACCCTGGTATCTGTTATCTGTCTGACACTGACGTCTCCACAACATATTGTACACTTGGGGTTGAGAACAGATCTTGTCGTAGGTTGCCTGTGACGCATACTTTCTTGACTCTTATTTTTACAAGCTCTTCAGAAATTATCCAAGTGACATAGTACAAGGGAAATATGAAATCGCAAACTAAATGGGCTTTTTTTTCCTTTCAAAATAACTTAATATTATTGAAACAGACCTGCCTACCCTTTTCATTGCACGGGTGTAATTTCAGTACAATTTTGGCGGAATTTCGGATGTAAAACCGTAATCATGTTTTCCTATAATTTTTTTTTTATAATACTTTATAATTTTCTTTTTTTGAAACAACTGAAATTGTACTTTGCTAAACAAAGCTGGTATAAACCTTTCTTAATTTTTCGAATTATCTGTTGGCAGAAAAGTTTTGCAAAATTTCAGTATCCTATATCAAACTCAATTCAACTGTACACCCAAAGGCATGGACACAGTCTCAACTGATTTTTTAAAAGCCAATTATAATGTTTACATTTCCTACCTAAGTCATCATCTACTGATTAGCAAAAATTTGAACATACAAATGAGATACAGAGCTTAAAGTTCTTTATAATGTAAACAAGGCTCGTGCCTTAATTGTTTTTGTATACATATCAAAAATAACATACCCCGGTATATGTGACAAAATAAAATTCAGCAAATCAAAAGAGACTGTCAAATCAAATTTAAAACTAACTTTCTTATTGAAATTATCTACTTTGAACAACTGAACATATATTAGAATATTAATCTATGTAAACAAAACATGACACTGTCCTTTTTTACATAACAAAGGTTTAGAGCTCTAACTCTGTCTTGTATCTCAACAACTGATGTTAAAATTTTTGATGATCATTGTAAAGACCCTAGTTGAAGATTTGTGAAAATAAAAAAAAAAATTAAAAATAAATTTTGAAATTTTAGCTGAAACTGTGCCCATGCCCCTGATGGAGCAATTGATCAATTTGTATCAAATCAGTTAATTGAAGGCTTGCGTATGAATGTTAAAACAGATCGTTCATTATAACATTGTGTTTTATCTTTTAACACTCATATTTCTCTATCTTGTTCTAAGCATTATTAAAATAAACTTAATTGAGCATAGAAATGGCTGTACGTTTTGCAATATCGTTAGATAGTTAACATATTAAGTAGTGCCTTCTCGTCTTCTTCCGAATCTTCACCATACCAGTTTGCATGTAACTACTGGGTAAATTACGTATATTATCAAGCTGGTCCTCTTTGAATTGCTTTTATAAGAACTTCTCAATTCATTTCAGCATCTGTACTTTTAGTCTAAATTTAGACGTTCATAATGGAATTTTAACAAAAATATCAAAAGTGTAAAATTAATATTAGTGGCGTTATAGCGTAATTTTGTGGTAAAAAGCGGAATGGTAGGCAGGTCTGCAGTGACTATCAAATGTACATATAGTTGTAAATGATCAAAGCTTGTGAAAATCAAGGTGTGGATTGGGGTGTGTGCTTATCACTAAAAAAGATTCTCAAAATTCTAAATATAGATTTTATCATTAAAAACACTGTATATCTAGAGATGTTTTTTTAAGACATGCTAGCATTTTCAGTAATGAATATACACTAGACAAAATTGCTAACGCACCACTTAAAATTCTTCTTTAAGAATTGAACATTTGCCTAATCGGTATGACTATATATAAAACGCCATATTTTCCAATAAAACGAGATTGGGAAATGTCTTGGTGCCAAAATAAAACCTTTAAATGACCTTCTTGCTCAAAACCAATTTCCCGACATGCATTGCGTACCTCTTTTTTGCCCAGACATATGTATTGCAAATTACCGATGATGGTCCTTGAGGTTCCACCAGAAACAGTCTCCCATTTAAAAAAGATCAAACAATATGCAGCATTTGACTATTATATCGCCTGCTAGTCATCCAGTGCCTAGGTTTCCATGCCCAGTCCATTCAACTTCCGGTTGCACCAATTTTGTGGAACGACATTGAAATTGTGGTGTGATGTTTACTTAATAGCTTGGCTATCTAGAGTGAACATTTTTATGTCTACTAATCTATTTTCAACAATTTATCACCAGAAAAATAAATATTGTTTTCATTGTTTAAATTTTTTACATATCTTTCCAAAGGAACCCCCTGCAGGCACCATACTGTCTGTTTTATCACGCTCTTCTGGGATCAAATGCCGCATACGGTATAGTTGTATTTCTGATTTTGTAATTAGTACAAACATAAAGAACAAAAATGCAAAGAAAAAATTAGAAATTTATCCCTCCAAATTAGTATAGACACGATTTTCACGTTTTCTATGAAATTGTCACACATCAGTGAACATTGTAGTTATTGATCAATTAAGACATTTAAATGCTTTATTTTTTTATTTTGTAGCATAATAATATATCAAATACAACTTTAAAAAGTTTTGAAAAGTAAAATATTACTTTCATTTGGTGGTGCGTTAGCATTTTTGTCCAGTGTATTTAAAAGCCTGTTTATAGAATATATGGTTTTACTATGCAGGGTTTGACACTAACGCTAGCCCGCTGGCCCGGGACAACTGAATATTGAGATCAGGCTACCAAACATGTCTTTAAAGTTGCCCTGCAGGGCTACAGTAAATTTTACCAATAACTCACTAAGAGCAAAAAAAATACTTACAATTTACACACAATATACCTGAAAATTGTTAAATTTATTTTCAAAGATGTTGTATCAACATAATTATTATTTTTTAAGCCAAAATGTGAACTTTAAAGGTGATTCGAAATACCATAAATGATTATAAATATGGATTTTTTTAAAAAGAAAAAATGTCTTAGGTACAATCATAGGGTGACATAAAATTTACACTCAAAATTCAACCAGAATGCGGGATTTCGCATCTCAATTTTCAAAATTTTTCCGGGAAGGCCCCCTGTACCCCCACCAGCAGGAGGAGGAAACCCCCTCCCGCACCTACCCCTTTTGTCGTGACTCGGCCAGCAGCCTTTGGCTGCTGGACAACTACTCTCATTTCTAATTTCTGCTAGCCCTGTTTATGTACTAGTTCAACTAGTACATAAACAGGGCTAGCAGAAATTAGAAATGACTAGCCCTGCTGACAACTATGGTTTTAAAGTTAGTGTCGATCCCTGCTATGTGATTGATTAGCTCATATTTCTGCCTGGCTGTTATCTAATAATGTAGAAAAAAATACTTCACAACTGCACATTATATTACTGTATAAGTGCAGCGATTTTTTTCCCACCCGTAAGGAAAGGGTCCAGTACCAGTTCAATTGGGAAAAATAACATCAAAGAAGAACAATTAGAATTTTCTTTCATCAAATAAGACATATTTTGTGGTTATTCATACTAAATTACCTATTGCTGTGTGTTTCAAAGAATAAGTAACAAGTCCTTATTGCTTTTTAATCGATGTCCCATGTTTTCCACATTTACATGATTTCAATTTGTCAAAATGTATGATACTATGCTGTTTACACCACAGGTCCGCCAAATTAAGACTTTCTCTTCTTTCGATTTAAGCGGAAGTGAAACAATTAGTCAACTTGTACATTGTTTCATTTAAAAAGAAATACGATGTCATCATAGTCTGTTGCTTCACAGTTGAATTGGGAATTTTTGGTCACAAAATTGGGAAAAATTAACGTTTTTGGCATTGGGAATGGTGCCGTTTATCGGTACCAGTTATATAAGGAAAAAAACGCTGAAGTGGAAATTTTAGAAAGACGCAAATTTTGCAAATTTTGTGTCCTAAAAAAATGGCATTTTATTTTTAGCGAGATGTTATTTAAATGATTTTTAAATGCCTACTAAAGAAGCTACATCTGTATTACAAATAAAACACAGTCAATTAATTTTTAGCGTTCTCAACATCCTGGCTAATAATGCCAAAATTAAATCTAAGACTTGTAATTGTAATCTTAATTGTAAATTTATCCAAGTCGTTGTGTGTTTTAATCCACTTGACAAGGCTCGGGGATAAAAACAACACAACTCTTTGGATAAAAATCCTATCCAACTACAAATCATGAGATCCTATATATACATGTACATGTAAACATGGAGCATGTGTGCACAACATACATGTAATACAGACTCCCAGCATTTTTGGAATGTGTGAAGATTTGATAAAAAACTAGAAAACTGACCATTCAGCAAGGGCCCTGCCATAGGGTAGAATTATAAGGTCAGCTTACAGAATGATTAAAAAATGTACGAAGAATAAGAAACACCAACTGTATTCTTAAAATTTCAAGATAATTCATGAATATTCAAAAATCTGTAAATAATACCCTTGTATTTAAATTACAGTAAAGAACAACTAAATATTGAATGTATATTTAAACAATAATGAAGCTTATGTTATATTAAATGCCTGCCTTCAATGAATGCAAATATCATGAAGACTTGACCTTAACTTCAAAACAAACAGCAGTTGCAGACAAAGGTTTTCATTAATCTTAAAGTGACAGATAAAGATAAGCCTGCTATATTTTCTGCAGCAGGCTAGATAATTAATCCCAAGGGATTAACTGTACCTCTCTCATCCTTTTCTTCTAAAGTTACCGTAATTTTCGGATTATAGGTCGATACTTTTTTTCTCAAAGCCGCTGAGGTCGACCAATATACAATTTCGACCTTTCTAAGGCTCAAGTTTACGAAAAATGCCCAAAAATCAATAAAATTTATGTCAATTTCAAAGCAAATCTGTGCCACTTTCATAACTTTTTTCATTATTTTACGCACAAAAATTAATGCCCAGGTAAACAATAAAATATTTATTCTATAGCTTTCTTACAAAATAAATTCCATTATATATCCGTTGATGACAAAGGAAAAAAACTTTGCTTCATCAAGTAAATAATTCCTCAACGTGTTATCCATGCGGTAGCCATCTTGTGAAGTTAGGAAGTCGCTACCGTTTACTAAAAGTAAAACCGCAACCGTATCAAAATTTAAGATACGGAAAAATTTTCAAGATCACAAATGTAGTGTTTTACTATTTATTAGTAGATTGATAAATTGAAATAGTATTAATTTTATTTATTGTGACAGTCTTATATTTATTTAAGTGTAAAATGAATGAAATAAATTGTTGCCAGTCAATTCCTAAATTTAATTACCAAATAAACCGATAGTCATTACTATATATTTTTTATTTTATTTAATTAGAATACCGGTCAAACGAATTAGCGCTATGAAAAGATTGGCTTCTAACAGAATTTTAATTGTCTCTCAGATAAAAGGATTTACACTGTGTGTACACGCAAAGGTTATAACACCTGTGTCGGTTTAATACCCGCAGGGCATGATTAGCAAATCCACGTGCCGTTATAGGGTATTAGTGTTACACATCATTGAACAAACAAAGCCATGAAATTTATAATGACTGTCGAATTGTGAATGTACCGGTACTCTCAATTAAATGTATAAATAAACTTATAGCGTGGCAATATTATTTCAATTCTTTACTGTTGCTTAATACATGTATATACATTTCAATGGTCGTTTGCGGGTTTTAGGAAATCCCCGAGGAACAAAACTGAAAATGGCGGACATCAAAGCAATTGTCGTCCACCGGTAAATAATGTCTGAATAAAATATACATGTATTAAGAATGTGTCCAAGTTGTTCTGAAATCAGAATTATTATTCTTTGTTCTCGGCTATTTCCCGAATTATAGCTGTAAAATAAGAACGTATTTACGTGTTATTTATTCCTCTGGTTTAACAACAGTATGAAACTACGGCGGCATTGAACAGGCAAGTTGGAGAAAAATAAGTAGTAACACAATTCAACGAAGTTTTAACTACATTTTTTTTAAAACTTTATTTAAGTGCTGTACTCATTAAATTACCTGTTTGTTTTCTTGATACGTTCATGTCACGGAATAACCCCAGTAATTCTAGAGGTTTACCTGTTCTGATACGTTGTATCTGCGCAAGAATCTTTAGAAAACGGGAAACAAAGCCTCATTCTATATAGTAATTTCGTCCTATCTTAGGATTTTTCAAAAATTAAGGCTGAAAATGAGTCTTTCGACCTACTGTAAATCACTTTTTATTCGCGAGAACTTTATTTTCGCGTAAATACGCGAGACAGTATGCTCGCGAAAATTTCATTCTCGCGTATAATAGAATTCCTTAAGATCATATAGAGAAATACCACAATTCGTGAAAATTTTGTCTCGCTAATAAAGAGTCAATGACTACCTCGCGAAAATAAGGTGTCGCGAAAATTAAGTGATCTACAGTATATACCCCATCGACCTATGACCCGAAAATTACGGTACTTTAAGAACTTTTTCAGTATTAATGATAGAATGGGGTTTTTATACAACTACCTTAAAAATTCATAATACTCTTGAATTTACATAAAGGGAAAAAAGTAAAAATAAAAAATATATCTTCTTTAATCTATTTCTTGTTTTTAGAATTCAATAAGATCATCACTATTTTAACAAAAATAAAGTATGAACATTTATATTTAAATCCTCATTTCAGAGTGTTCATAGCATTCTAAATTGACTTAACTTCAAAACAAACTTCACTTGCAGACAGAGGTGGTAATTCATCTCAATTTGACAGATAAAGATAATGCTTTGGATTTTCTTCAGGAGGAAAGCTAATTAATCCCAAGGGACTCATAACAGCATTCAGTTTACAATGGGAACATCTTCAGCAGTTATCTCTCTTTGCCAATGCATTCTTATATAAAGTTAAGGAATCTACCCCACCACCCAGCTCCAAACCAAGGGAAATAGAGAAACAAACTTAGCATCAAAATATGTCTTTCTGCCTATTGAACTACCATACCAAATTTGATCTTAATTGGACAACCATTAAAAAAGTTATCAGGAAAAAACAGAAAATTTGTGGACGGAAGAGTGACAGACGGACAGACAAACAGATGGACAGACAGAGTGATTACTATAGGGCACCCTCAAATCCTTGTGGGGCCCTAATTATTTTGTGGTTTTAATTTAAATGCAATGTGTTCTTTCTTATAAAGTAAAACTGTCATCATATTAATGAACCCCACCCCCATTGACTCTACTACATGTGTACTGCTTGGAGGTCATTTATAAAAAAATTTTTAGTTAGTATTTTAATGGCATACCCGAGATGAAAACAAAATTTAGGCAACAATTTTTTTATACACAGGTATCGAATCTATCAATAGATAGAGGGCACAAACTGTTTTTGTCCTGTTTGTCTGTCTATCAACTTTAACCTTTACCATAACTTTTGAACCATGAGAGATATAGATTTCATAGTTGCTTTGCGTACTCCACTTATTAAGCTCTTTCAAATGACACCAAGGTCAATAAATTTGTGACCTTGACTGTGACCTTTATACTAAAAAATAGCATTGTGGAACTTTGTTGCCATTGGGCGCATAATGTTTCACAAACACATATTTTTTCTACATATAGCAAATGTTTTTTTTTTATTACTCTCTTAGATCTAGAGAATTTGGCACTAATGTTAACATACAATTTGGCACTACTGTATTACCGTAATTTTTGGGTTATAGGTCGATGGGGTATATAGGTCGAAAGACTCATTTTCAGCCTTAATTTTTGAAAAATCACAAGATAGGATGAACTTACTATATAGGACGAGGCTTTCTTTCCCGTTTTCTAAAGATTCTTACGCAGATACAACGTATCAGGTCAGGTAAACCCCTAGAATTACCGGGTTTATTACATGACATAAACGTATCAAGAAATTAAACAGGTATTTTAATGAGTACAGAAATTAAGTAAAGTTTTTTTAAAAAGTAGTAAAAACTTCTTTGAATTGTGTTACTAATTATTTTTTTCCAACTTGCCTGTTCAATGCCGCCGTAGTTTCACACCATTGTTAAATCAAAGGCATAAATAACACGTAAATACATTATTATTTTACAACTATAATATGCGGGAAATACCCGAGACCAAAGAAAAGTAATTCCAATTTTAAAACAACTTGGACACATTCCTATTAACTTTATTCAGACATTATTTACTGATGGACGACAATTACTTCGATGTCCGCCATTTTTATTTTTCTTCTCCAGGGATTCGCTTAAACACGCAAATGACCATTGAATGTATATATCAAGCAACAGTAAAGAATTGAAATCATATTACCACTCTAATAAGTTTAATTTATAAATTTAATTGAGAGTACATTCACAATTTGACTGTCAACGTGAATTTCACGGCTTTGTTTGTTCAATGATGTGTAACACTAATACCCTATAACCGCACGTGGGTTTGTTATAATCACGCCCCGCAGGCATCTATTCCAACGCAGGTGTTACACCTCTGCGTACACAGTGTAAATCCCTTTATCTTTCAGACAATTAAAATTCTGTTAGAACCTAATCTTTGTATACTGGTAATTAAATGTTAATTATATTTCTGTCACCCAATAAAAAAATATTTAATATACTATTTCAATTTATCACTACTAATAAATGCTAAAAACACTACAGTTGTGATCTTGAAAATTTTCCGTATATTAAATTTTGATACGGTTGCGGTTTTACTTTTAGTAAACGATAGCGACTTCCTAACTTCACAAGATGGATACCGCATGATGTAAATGGATAATACATTGAAAAATTATTTAATAGATGAAGCAATGTTGTTTTCCTTTGTCATCAACGGATAATTAATGGAAATTATTTTGTAAGAAAGCTATAGAATAAATATTTTATTGTTTACCTGGGCATTAATTTTTCTGCGTAAAATAATGAAAAAAGTTATGAAAGTGGCACAGATTTGCTTTGAAATTGACGTAGATTTTATTGATTTGGGGGCTTTTTTCGTAAACTTGAGCCTTAGAAAGGTCGAATTCGTATACTGGGCGACCCCAGCGCTTCTGAGAAAAAAATTATCAGAAAATTACGGTACTTATCCTCTTAGATCTCGAGAATTTATTTGACAAGACAGTTTGGCACTACTGTATAACTTACCCTCTTAGATCTGGAGAATTTGGCACTACTGTATAACTTACCCTCTTAGATCTGGAGAATTTGGCACTACTGTATAACTTACCCTCTTAGAACTGGAGAATTTGGCACAACTGTATATCTTACCCTCTTAGATCTGGAGAATTTGGCACTAATGTATAACTTACCCTCTTAGATCTGGAGAGCTTGGCACTAATGTATAACTTACCCTCTTAGATCTGGAGAATTTGGCTCTAATGTATAACTTACCCTCTTAGATCTGGAGAATTTGGCACTAATGTATAACTTACCCTCTTAGATCTGGAGAATTTGGCACTACTGTATAACTTACCATCTTAGATCTGGAGAATTTGGCATTAATGCATAACTTATCCTCTTAGAATTGGAGAATTTGGCACTAATGTATAACTTACCCTCTTAGATCTGGAGAATTTGGCACTAATGTATAACTTACCCTCTTAGATCTGGAGAATTTGGCACTAATGTATAACTTACCCTCTAGATCTGGAGAACTTGGCACTACTGTATAACTTACCCTCTTAGATCTGGAGAATTTGGCACTGATGTATAACTTACCCTCTTAGATCTGGAGAATTTGGCACTAATGTATAACTTACCCTCATAGATCTGGAGAATTTGGCACTAATGTATAACTTACCCTCTTAGATCTGGAGAATTTGGCACTAATGTATAACTTACCCTCTTAGATCTGGAGAATTTGGCACTACTGTATAACTTACCCTCTTAGATCTGGAGAATTTGGCACTATTGTGGGTTTTGTTCTGTGTAAAGGTGATTCATGGCTTTCTCTTCGAACAGGGGATTCCACTGAAATAATACAAAACTTATTGTTTATACACTTAATGTTATCAATCTTTAATTTGATACAAAGAGAAAGTTCATGAATATTATCTCATTTACCTGGACTTTTTTCTCTTTTCTAATTAAAAAGACAAACCATTCACTCCCCTTTCTTTTGCTTTGATTTTTTGAAGGAGTGTCAATGTTTCTTTGTTTTGGAATAAGGTAGAGAGATTAATATACAGAAAGCAGCAGCTGACTGCCTCATCATGACAGCTTTGTTTAAAAAAAAATCAAAAATTCAATTTGAGAAAACAAAGAACAACACACCACTTGGGTTCCTTTCTTTGTGGAATTTGTGATAGAACTCGGAGAGGTAGCTGACCATGGTCAGTTTGTCTGGACACGCGCAGGTAGACATTTCCTGACCGGTCATTACTGGACTGATTCCCAGCTCTGTGTGGGCCACATCAAATGCCAGCTGATTATTCTTAGCCACGTCTAACGAGGACAAGGAGTTAAACTCTCTGAAAATTCAGTGTGTAAACAGTTAATGGTAGTAAGACGATACACTGCTATATTATCCTAAGGCTTATTCAACTTGATTGTGGGATCCGAAATAAAAATATCAATAGAAAAAAGTTATGTTTGGAAAAAGGGTCAGGCAATCCAATCCCAACCCAGCAGCATCCCAAACCCCTGACTCTATATGCCTGTTTCCCGTCTGCTGTCATATATCATACAGAGGCAAGGTAACAGGGGTTATTTAGTTTGAATTCAGTATTAAAGTTCATGTTCTGTATCTTTTTATTGAAAAACATGCAGGAGACATGAATAAGATGTTACAGTAACAATGATATTTTGTTCTTGAAGACTTACATAAGACTAGGTTTAAAGGTGTGTATTAAGGCACACAGAGCGAGTCCACTTCTCCAGGACGTAGTCAGATCGATGATGTGCACGTTGCGGAACTTGTTATTTAGGACTCGCTGGCACCAGTGTAATAATGTATAGCTGTCTATCAGCTCCTCTGGAATACAAAATTAATCACTTATGCTACCTAGATATATCTACAAACTTTGAAAATGTCAGACCATAAAAGAACCAATCATAAATGAGTATGAAAAATATTAAACAGCATTTTTTTGCTACACATTGAGAATGGGTCAAGTACCAATTCACTGGGGGGAAAAGTGTTGAAATAGGACAAAGGGGAATTCTCTAATGTAAATAAATATTTACCACTTCTTGGACGTTTGGCTGGAAGATCGAGGATTTCGTCTTCGTACGATCGATCTCCACAGTCGTACAGATGTCTCACTTGTTCAACACGGAGTAACTTTGTATTGAGGTTGGGGTACCTAATGATCAAGTTAAGCAGAATGAACACGATGAAGTCAATACATGTAAAAAGAAAATAAGCTTCTGTGGGTGAACATTCAATGGTATATAACTTTTACAACATGAAAACAAATAAGCTGAATTCAACAAAAACAAAGTATCTGTTTTTAATATTGTGCACTGTGTAGGAGAACATTTAAAATTTTCTAGGGGGGGGGAGAATATTTTAGAATTTTTGAACTAAAATACTAAATAAATAAATAAAAAATTCTGCAAAAGAGGAAAGCAAAGTTATTTCTGTGCCTGGTTTGTCACTGATATTCTATATCCAATCTCACCTTGTGTTTGGGTCGATTGTGTATTCACTGTGATTCTTGCTGAGGTTTTCAGGCGTAGTTTGGGACAGGAGCTGGTATATACTTTCTCTTTCGGCTATGACCTGGAGTGGCGTCATTTTCCCCGAGGCCCAGCTACGGATCATCCAGGCAGCATCAAATCCACCAAGAAATCCGCGAGCACAGCCCGAGCCTGTGGGCCAAAATGGCTGAAAAAAAAGAATTTTTAATAAGTTTGTAAATTTTGTATGAAATACACAGAAATTATCTTGCATGATTTACTTCCATTTAAAAATTTTGCTAGACAAATGTTTTGGTAGGCTTCTTTACAAACAAATTCTTAATGAATTTAATCAGTTGAGGCTTTTTTAATGCATGCCTACCTTTAAGTAAAATGTTAAAATATTCATGATAGAAAAAAGCAGAAAATTGAAAAGTATAGTACATGCACTTAATGACATTAATTATATCATTTTGGTCATTTTCATTTCATTCCCTGTAATACATTGTACTTCCAACAAAAACATACTCATTGGAAATTTGTTGGTTTCCCTGCCACTGCATAATACTTGATGAATATGTTCTACCAAATTTATTTAATTTAATTATAACTCACAAAAGAGTATAATTTTTGTCTCACTTCATTTCTGATATCTATGAATAGAGAAGCACTTCTCTAGCAAAGACAGTTACAAAACTACTAAGTTAACTTTAAAAAATTACCTCTAACAAACTGTCCCCAACAAGTCCAATTAAAAGCTTGTGGCCATTTCTATCCACAACTCTAGATGCATTCATAGCCGCAAACATGGAGGTAAAATCAAACATGGCTACATCAGGTTGCCCGTAATGATTAATCGCGTACTCTAAGTTCGGCAAAGCAAAGTTGGTAGAGAAATTTGCCGCCTCTTTTGCGTAATCCAGTAATGCGTCCCTGTCAATATTATCCGGCGACAACAACAGAGCTGTGTCTGTCCTATCCTCGCGTAACACACCTTTGTCCAGTAAGCTGTTCTTTTTAGCGGTCATCACAAAGTAGTGAGTGTCGTCTTTGTAATACACAATGTTCTCCAGATTGATCCCGGTTTTCTCGTTCAGGTCCTTGAAGAACTTCTGGTTGAAGATGAACGCCACGCCGCTGATTTCCTCCACTTTAGCCTCCTCTGTCGTGTTGCGGTTGATAAAGTTGGCTGTTATTGCAATGGCTAATTTCCCACGGAACTCCTTCCTTCTGAAACCTACAAACATTCCAAGATTAATGATTATAGTGTACAAACATGAGATTACTGATCATTCAAATTAGCTAAATATCATCTTACTTAACCCCTTCACTTCCGTACCGGTCAAATTGACCGGTGGCGCGTTAAAACACTACTTCGCGAAAATAAGATCTCCGTATCTTTTTTATGGTAGCATGAAGGTATATAAACTATATATCATCTTTTTGGAAATTTTCTCTACTTTTAAAATATCTAAAAAGATTATGTTTTGATTGCCGGTATTTAATCGATTTTACGTTGTAAAGACAAACGTGACTTTTTGAAAATGGCGTAATTTTCCAAAGCAATTGCCGATTTTCCAGACGATTGACATTTTTTTCCTGATAAACTTTATAAAGAAAGTATGGTATATTCTTAAAGCATATTTTCTCTGCTTTTAAAATATGCAAATATTATTGTTATTACTTTAAAGTATATTTTAAAAACAAGAATTTTCTTGCACTTATGTGTTTTTTCTCAATTTTATTAGTAATGTTTAAACAAAGCTCAGTTTTACGTTTATTTCTGTGTTGAAATAGGGTAAACAAAATAAAGCTGGTAAAAGTAAAGAAAATTTCCTTTCCAACAAGCCCTTAAAGGTCTTCTTACGCTCAGTATTTTCTCAATTACGATAATTTGAATTTGTGACCTTTGCATAGTTTTTATGGAAAAATCGGTCAATATTTACATGTAACGTCAAGCTTGACATTGTTGCGTCTTACTCGAAACAACAAATTCTTTAATAAGATTTTTTTGACCATTCTAATATATATTTTTTACTGAAATAAATGCATAATACAAAAAATAGATTTAAAAAAACAAATATATACTATCGTTCTGCCTTTTGTGTGAAATGAAATGTCAATTTATTCATCCACATGTAATGATGTAAATTTCATGTAGTGATGTACAATGTTGAGAAAAATTGTAGATTCCCTAAACGTCGATCTTTACTAAAAAAAAAATCAGATTATAATATCATTGTACATATCTTGTTATATTGTATACTTAATTTGCAATTTAATTAGATCTATATTGGCACGAAATTTAACAATACAAGAACTCGCATTTATAAATAAATACGACTCATCACTGTATGAGTTGATACGAATTGAAATAACCACGTATTTCCGCTATGGTAGCAGTAAACAAACAACATGATGGTGATCCGAAATTTGAACGTCAATAAAATTTTCATGATTATTTCACGACGAAGATCATCACATCAATGAATCAAATAATACGGACATGCCTTTGGTATAAGCAGGTGAGAATACGTGTATATTGACTGAATAGTTTAAGTTTAAAACGCAATTAGTTCACGTTCAAAAGAAAACTAAATGTACACATGTACATGTACTAGATCTTCATATTTCAGTGTGCGTATTTCGTATTGTTCAGCCAATTTTGTGTTGATTTGAACTTTGATGCTTTTAACAAACACTCGTAAGTTCATAGTAAAATCAAAGTTGCCATAATAATGGATAGTTGTTTTCAGTATGTGTGTACCAGTGTGTACGTATACCACTTTCACTTTGAATTTTTATGGTGCTGGCACCATATGCAACAATACTTTCATCTGTGAATACCCACTTGCTAAGCCCACCATGAACTACGAATGCCAATAAATATGTAAGGACACCAATGAACAGATCATTTTTTGCTTTGTTGTTGAAAATTTCTGTATTTCTAAAATTTCAAAAAATAAAGTCAAATTTCATTTGTGTCATTCTCATTATATATATAGCATTCATACAAGTTTATAAACAATTGATTTATATTTTGAAAAATAAGCGTTTGAAACACATAATACTTATGATGCTTGATTATTCATGCAAACACATTATTTAAACACGTAATATCTATTTGAATGAATGCCGAGATATAAAACAAGCTGTTTTTATTGACTGCTGTTGTATTTCCAATCTGCATAAAGTATGTGGTTAGAATTTCCATTTTCTCAATTTTTCAGACACTTTCCAATTATCGTACATCATGTATATGGGTGGTCAAACTCACTGGATGGTTTATCAACACTCCCATGCTCACGAACAGCCTTGCCCCAGGAATTTTGCCTTGGAGTAACATTGCAGTCTGTTGTCTCCTTTCTATTTACAACCCTGGCAGCCATGCAGGTATGCAATATATGAAAGCCATGAAGGGACATAGAATTTTTAAAAATTTATAAAAGTAAACCGAGTTATCAATTTATACAATCCGTTCTCTCGGATTGACAATCTGTTATAACAAATTGCCAATTCATATTCTCACAGATTATCAATTCGTTCCCTCAAATTACACAATCCATTATCTTAGGTTGTATAATTCATTATCTTTGTTTAAATGATACGTTCCCTCGGAATGTAAACCCTTCCAATGATTTCATTAAAATTATTTATCTGTACATATTGGATATGGTAATACATGTTTAAAGAATAGAATATTGTAGTATTTTACATCCTACCTCTAATTTCATATTACGGTCCAAAATGAGAAAAATACATAAACATTTTCAAATCCATATGCTAGTACTGATATTTGTACAACAAAAAAACTTAGAGGTTTTTGTGTTACATGTATATAAGAATAATTGAAAGTCCTAAATAGTAAAAGTGAATATGGGTCCTGTGTAATCATAATATTTCTAAAATAAATATACGTTGAATTAGTTATGAAAGAGGTTGGAAACGACCCGTTGCTGAAACAAAATAATAGAACGCACTTATTGATTAAAATGATTGGATGTATCTGTACATATATGAAATGAAATTTAAGAGCACAGATTTCCAAAATCATAAGACTGACGTTGTAACAAATCGAGATGTTGAATTATCAATCTGTGAAAACAAATTACCGGTATGTAATTTGAGATCTCAAATTATGAATCAAGGGGGCGAATTAGTAATCCTTAAGATCGGATTGTGTAATTCGAGATCTCATATTATAATCGAGGGAACAATTTAGTAATCCGTGGGATTGGATTGTCTAATTCGATTCGATATCATTTTTTACTTTTTTGAAAAAATTACGTGTCCCTTCCTGGCTTTCGTAGCAATCTAATGCCAGATTTTTTTTTACATGTTGCGATAGCGTAAACAGAGGTCTGGCTTTAGTCAGATTGCCATATATGCTATTTGTTTTAGTTCAGTAATTTTACCATGATGGTTTACTACAAGGTTGTTGAATTATCAGTCCTGATACATTGACTTAACAATATCATTTAACTACTTGGATCACATAATAAATACAATTTTAATTTTAAAAGGAAAATCAAATAAATGTAGTAATTTTAGCATTCTTAATTTTATTTATAAATATAAATTTATATACACAATGACATGTATCTGTTTCAAAATACTTAAATCTTTTACAGGATAGAAGCTGGTCACTTGTACTTGACAGCAAATAATAATGTCTTGGACAAGTCAAAGAATTTCCTCCAGTCTTACAGAGAAATGACAGTTGATAAAAGAATGGTGGACACAAAGTAAAAGTGCTCTTCAACATTTTGTTGAAGATTTCAGTCTGATTTGGAAATCTTGCAATATTTCTGGATTTGTATATTTGGATATAAGCGTCAAATTTTCAACTTATTGACTAAACAGTTTTGCGTTAAATATTGCCAATGCTATCTATTATTATTATTTCCCTCCAAGATAACATGTCAAGTCTTTATTGTACCCCTTAAGCTCTGTTATACCAGAAAAATCTTGTGATGAAATCATTTAGTTTTTTTTTTCTTGTTAGATTAAATCCATGAAAATAAAGATTATTTTTAATGGCATCAAGAGAATGGATTTCTTGTTTAACAAAATGATAGTATACATGTTTTGCTAGGGCTTTGTAAGAAGCAGACCAGAATTCTTTGCTTGCAAATTTTGTTGTTCACCATTTTTATTACGTCAACTATTAGATGATTTATCCATGTTTGAAGCATTTCAAAATTGATATTTACTTACAGTTTAAAGCAGAATTCTGTACTGATATGACCTTGACCCCCTGAAGAACAAGAGTGTCAAGGTCAATTTTTAATACACAAATGTTCTTTCATCTTTATGGCCCATATCTTACAAACAATATCATGAAATATACAAAAAGTGTCTAGAATGTGTCCAGAATGTGAAATAACAAACATGTATATAGCCAAAATCTTTAAAATGATGTTGCTTAGCAACCACTTAAAGGTCATTAAACAGATATTTGAACTAAAATGAGATATTGCAGTTCTGATCCCTTCTTGAGAATATATTCAAAATTTTCCATTTCAGCATTCATTGTGTAGAATTATGGCAAGAATATTGAAAAGTGTTGAAAAAAATTGATGAAACTTTTGCACTTAATTGACCTTTGACCTCCTAAAAATAGTTCTAATGAGGTCAAACTTTAAGACAATTTATCTGTTGTATGTCCCTTGTAATTTCATGACCTCACATCTAACTTTTATATGTGCTGGGGTGCATAAATGTGTCTAGGATGAGTAAAAAAAGAAAATTTCTGCCCGAAAATTAAAGAATTCTGCGTTGCTTAGCAACCCCTTTTAAGTAGTTATATGCAGAATTGAAAAAAAAGTTTATGTGTTTCATGCAGTACTGTATAATGCTCTTTTGTGGGTTTATCCCAAATTTCCTATTTCAACATACATCATACTTAATATTTAGCTTAATAAAGAAAAAGTATCAAAAAATTCCATAAAATTTTGCACTTAATTGACCTTTGACCTCAATTTTTACTAATAAGGTCAGTGGTTGAGTATCTAAACAGTCATAAAATATCATCTGTAAGAAATTTCCTACAAAATGGTATGCATTATGCCTAGCTTTCCCCTTGGATAAAAAAGTTAGAAATAATTTAATAATGCCATGTCAAGAGGCCTCCAAAATCACGTAAAATGCACCGGAAGAGAAAGGGTTAAGGGCTGTCATGGTTCCAAAAATTTTCAGGTCATTACAGTAAATTTTTAATTGTTCTGCTCTTAATAGTACATGCATCTCTTTGAAATTTTAATTTCAATACATGGATTTAGCTTCAAAAATAATTCTTGTAATAAATTTACAGTTAAACCTAGTCTTAACTTTATAACTTCTAGAATGGGTATTTAGTACCTCTAAGAATGATTATTAAACATTGGAACTGAACATCTTAGACTGCAGTTTATGGTTATTTTGAGTAAACCATGTCGGCCCTGATCTTATTAAACAATCAAAAATAAATATGATCTGAAAAGTTCATGTACTTGCCTTGTAGGGTGTTTCTTTTTCCATCAGCACCAATCAAAACATCAAATTCATATTCTGACACTACATGGTCACTTGGAGTACAGGCGCACCGCCAGCCTACTGCAAAAGTACAGCTAAGTTATATAATCAGGGTATACAGTACATGCGCATTGCCATCCTACTGCAAAAGTACAGCTAAATTATATAATGAGGGTATATCTGAATGCTTTGTAGTCAATATGTTATTTGAAAAAAATATCTCAAGAGCTGAAAAATATCTCAAGAGCTGGAACATTGAATCAAAATTCAGACTTATTTTTTCTTGGTTTGATATTATTTAGGTTTATTACATACATGTACATTAAATTAATGCTATTTTTTTAAAATATTCATTGACAATATGAAATAAATAATATATCAAAACTTTTGAGAAAGATTGGGTTTTTCAACATATATTATACAATTTCAATGAATGAATTGTTCTAATTTGTAGATATATAATTGCTCATTTTAATACAAAAATGAAAACTTTATAATCTATTAAAAAAGTTTTATATGTATTACATATGGTTGACATCTACAGTAACAGCATGTTTTGTGCATAATTTTTACCATGATCACAGTAACAGATACTGTAAAATCACATATTTTCAAGGGGTAAAATTTTCTACATTTGAGGAAATAATATTGGTTTATGGGGATTTGATTACATGTTTGGAAAAGGTTGAGTTGGAAAACAATTTTACATTTCAAAGTGGTCATAAATTTGTGGGTTTCCTGATTCCTCACAAACAATGAAAATTAAACCCCCACAAAAATTAGTGATTTCACAGTTCATAATTGTCACATGCATTCATGTTAATTTACCACCGGGTTTCTCCTCTGTGGGTTCAATCAGTCCATCGAAACTAACGTTCACATGAATTTCCACTCCGACCAGTAGCGCCACCTTCATCAGTATACACTGTAACTGTCGAATGCCTGAAATAACCAGAAGTCTCTGCATGATGATAATGAAGCTCTACTGGCAAGAATTTACAATAGCACACAAAAGAATATTGTCTACTTTCATTTACCACTCATATAACTTTAAAATAAATATTTGCAAAGAGTACAACTTGAACTATTGCATTCTGAAATTACTTTTTTAGAAACATCTCCTGTGGAATGCTATCTCAAAATCAATTAAAATATTTTTCTTGGATGAATTACATGTGTTTTCCTCAAATTTTTCATTTGCTTAACATAGAAAATGCACAAAATTTTGTGCAGCTAGTTTTTAATAAGGTACATATGATGAAAATGAAAAAACAGAAAATTCTAATTTTCCTTATAATACAAATGTATAAATAGTATATACATGGTATATGATCTTCCTTATTTTCTTGAGGAAAACAACATGTACACGATGTATAACTTAGGTTATAAGGAGAGATTAAGGAAATGAAAACGGAAAGTTCTTCATGTCTAGCTATATATGTACATTTTACATCTAGATTAGAAGAAATCTAATAAAGTAATTTATATTAAAAACATGTCAACTGCAAAATTATGCTGCACGTTTCCCAGTAATGTTTTTTTTTTCCCTCAGTCTTGATATATTTTCAACACCTACAAAAGTGCACAGAATGTGCCATAAATTCTTCAACTCACTTATATGGTCAATAGCACCAGCACAAAATTTTCCAAAAAACTTTTTGGCCCCCAGGTTTTTTAGGTCCGTGATGAGGTATGGCCAAAGATGTAGGACATTGTTCCGTGAGAAACTGTCTCTCTTCTCCACCAGCACCACCTTACAGCCGAGAAAAGCCGCTTCAATAGCCGTCCGTAGGCCGCAAGGACCGGACCCAATCACCAGGACCTAAAATAGTATATACAGAAAACGTCACAATTACTGAATATAGCAGCTGTCTGCAGGCCACAGGGTCCGGACCCAATCACCAGGACCTAAAACAGTATATACAGAAAACGTCACAATTAATGAATATAGCAGTCATCTTAGATCGCAAGGTCCGGACCAAATCATAACGTCCTGTAAATAGAATTATTATACACTGTACACAAAAAGTCACAATTACTGAACATAGGAGCTTAGCTGCTGTTCACAGATCACAAGGACCAGACCTAATCACCAGGACCTGTACATAGTATTTCACAGAAAGTCACATTAACTGAGTATAACAACAGTTTGCAAGCTGCAAGGACCAGACCAAATCAATAGGACCAGAAATAGTATCTACACAAAAAGTGACAAATTCAGAATATACCAGGCGTCTGCAGGCCGCAGGGAGTGGTGTCTCACTTACCCTGGTGTTGGCGCAGGCCTCCCCTTTCTTGTACTCCTTCTGCGCCATTCTCTTGTTCAGCTTCACCCACACCGTCTGGGCCTTCCATGATGTCAGCTGGTTACTAAGGCGACGGTAGAACAGTCGATGGTTGGTGTGTTTTAGCTCGAGGACCTCACACAGCTGATGGAATGAGCTCAGAATGGACTTACAGGTTCCCGCCTTGAGGAAGCTGTCGAAAATGTAGTCAGCACCTCCACCATGAGTACCCATCACGCTCTCATCCTTGTCTGTTTCTCATGAATGATCACGAAGCATTACAACTTCTATAGTAAAAAATAATGTGTACTGTTATAAACTTCTTTCGGCTCAGGTGAGCTAAAACTTACAAACAATGATTTAATGCGATCTCATTCATGCTACAAAACTATCATTTGGGTCCTCAGTCAACAAGATTTTGTAAGATTTTGTAAATGACGTCATATTTTTGTCACTTATACAGCTCAGATTTTGATGGGAAAATCTGAGAAATATGGCACCTCAATTTAAATGCATAGGAGTCTGGAAAGTTTCAAATATAACTTTTTTTTCTTTAATGAATGATACCCAGTAAACGCAGGCTAAAGGAGTTTACTCAACAGTGTTATAAGCAGAACGTAAAACAACATGCATTTGAGAAAGTGTGCAGAATTGCTTAAAAATAAACTGTGTTTGCCCTAGCTTCCATAGTTTCATCATATATACACAGAGCTCCAGATAAGGTGCGTATTTGCACATGTTGCAGAATTACACATTAAATTTTACAAAATATGCATTGAAAATTAAAACAGGGCATACAATTACGCATTAGCAATCGTAGATAAGCATTTCACCATGAAAGTACTGCGTACAGTAGGTTGAAGAATACAGGTATGACTTACTTAATGATATGAATTGAGGTAAACTCAGTGTTTTCTTTTTTCAAAAAAGTACAGATTTAAAAGCCTTTTAGTGACCAGGAATATTCTAGTAATGTTGATGACGATCTCCATCTCAGGAGGAAGGATTAGATTTGATTAATTAGAGGAAGATTTAGATTAAAATCAATTTTTATAATACTTTTAATAGAAAGATTATGCACAAGTCATAACTTTTTTTATAGGTTAATAGCCAATATTTCATTTCTCTCAACTTTCCATATTAACGGTGATTCTTTTCTCTCAGTTTACTCTTGATACGGTATCATCTTGAAAGGAGGAAAAGTTTTCTCTGTCTCTGACTCTATGGTACCTTGACCTACTGGATTATCTTCCTAAGTTTCAAAAGGAATGCTTCCCAATTTAAACAAAACCTCTTGTTCAATAGTTTTTTCAAAATTTATTTAAATGATTGCAGGAACTGACCTTTGTAGTTTTTTACCTCTTCAAAAACACTGCCTTGTATTTCGATTAGCTCAAAATCAAAATAAAGGTCAAAACATTTGTACATTAACAAAATACTCTTCAATCATTTTGCTCAAAATCTGCATTGATTTTAAAATCAGGGAGTAAATACACTTTAGGGTAAAAAATTATCTGGAGCTCTGTATACATCAAACATATTAATTTATTCTTCTTTATTCTTTATTATTATAAATTCATTTATTAATGAATTAATCATTTTTCGACACTACTATTTTTTCTCTCTCTCTTGATAGATTTTTTTAAGCCCAGAAACTCAGAATTATAATTATATTGCATTTCAGTTAAAACTCCTTTTATATAGTCATGTGAACTTATGTTTGCCTTTCAAGGGACTAAAATATAATTATTATTCAAGACAAAAAAAACAAATATTTGCATGCGTAGTAAACTATTGCATACTGCTATTTACATTGATTTACATTTTATACAAGCTACCACCAGATCTTATTCAATGAATGCATTATTTTTAAGAAGAAAAAAATAGGAAATACATACATTGACTGTGTATACAGGTGTACCATAGTACATACCTGTATAAACAATGAAAATAAAATAATTGTTCAGCATGTTCAGATGTTTTTTATCAGTGTATCAATTTATTGTAAATGTATTGAGTTTCTAGTGGTACATGACATATTTAACGTGAGTGACTAATCATGTGATAATCAGGAAAAGCAAAAGATACTAGAGATAATTAGACATCGTTCAACTGGCTCTTCCGTGAGTCATAGTTCAACAAAGACAATCCAAGAGAAATTATTGTTCTACGTTTCATTTTAAATAAACTCTAGTTTCACTTAAACGACCTACCTTTAACGTTAATGCTCCTTTAATTTTGGATCCAAACGCGAAAAAATAATTATAAAAACATGTTTGGTCTTTTTTGTTCTATAACCGCCATTTTGCTCTTTCTGTCAAAACAGTAATTTCGAGCCCGACCCGAATATTTTTTTTGAATTGCGTCGATAAGCAATATTGTAAAAATGTTCTCCACTGTTTCTGCACCATTTAATAATTTCTTTTCTAAAAAATCACACAGAAAAAGAATTAGAAAATATTTTAAAATATTAGTAGATGTGTTTAAAAAAAACAAATTGAATAAATTTATAAAAGGCTTACTTAAAATGATAATCTCGATTTTTGAAATATTCGATGCTGAAATTCCTTTGACCCTTTCCCCAAACAGATTACCAATTATGCTACTTGAGGAATGTTAAAACATTCAATTTTTAAGTTTTTTTCCAAAAAAGATAATTAAATTGAAATACTGATATAGAAAATGTTTCAATTAATTTATTCAGTAAAAATTTTATATTAAGACCTAGTATATCATGTATATGTAAAATATTAATCCACCAACGCATTTTTTTTTCTCCAAACGCTTCGCAAACTACATTGAGTCTTCTAATTCGTGCAAAAATAAGACACATTTGTTTACTTTATTATATAATCTTTTTATAAACGCAATATTATCAGCATGCATCCTCTTTGTTCGTATGGATAGATTGAAAATGTGTGACTTATCATCATTTTTGGTGTGCGTAAAATTATGTAAATTCAAGAAACAATCATTTCAACCACCAGTTTTTGCCTGAAATGTTGCATAAATCTGTTATTATGGGGTGATAAAGATTTTCCTGTATTAACTTATAATAATATTGTTGCTGATGCCTAATGTCCATAAATTTATTTTTGATTGACGTGTTTTATTCCATGCAGTCACTTCTTTTATTCTGGGACAGTCACTTGAACATATATTTTAAATTTATAAATGTATCATTTGCATGGCATGTTATATATAGAAAGGGGAGTAAGTAAGATGTTAGACCTTTTGATTACGTGTAACTGCGTAATAATATGTTCAAAATATGCGTCGGAAGCGATTGAATTGAAAAAGGGGGGGGGGAGTAAAAGAGAAAAAAAAATCAGACCTAGAAAAAAAAAATTTGACCAGCAAAGAGAGGAAAATGTGTCCATTGGTCTATTATCCAAGCAAGAGAATCTTATTTCGTAGAAGGGGGAGGGGGATTTCTTTCAGTACATTTTTTTTATCCAAATATTACCACATACCTTTCTTTTACCCAAACTGCAACGTGCCTGTTTAAAGTGGGGGAAAGATTATTCAAAGTCTATATAATGTCCACCTTTGCAAACAAAGTGCGGGGGGGGGCTAAGTCTGCCTACCCCCTCCCTCTCCCCCGGGTTCCGACGTCTATGTTCGAAACAAAACAATAAATTATACAAAATTCGTTAGAAGAAAGAATGTATAATTTTCTAACTTTTCAATAAATTGTTATTGTGCTTGTGTTATAAGCACACGTTTCCTCAAATACATGTGTATATACTCCACACCTCCTCGCAAATACAGCCATCGTACATGTTTTGCCCAGGGTTTCTACCGCCTGGGTCCGCTGTTGAGGGAAAAAATAGCCTGTTTCCCTCATACATGTCCAAGAACAAATCCAATGTCGATATCGACAATATTATGTCGATATCGTATCGATATCGATCGTAATCAGCACTATTAATTGGAAATACCTGGTGCTGTATTTGAGACTATATATTATGTCGATGTCGTCGATATCGACAATATCATGACGACATCGTATCGATATCGATCCTATTTGCACAATTTATTTTCACATTGAGGTATAACATAATTTTAGAAAGTCACAAGTGAAGTCCAAATTGATTCCTTATTGAATATAAAAATTAATAAATTAATATGATAAAGAAAATTTTAGGGTTGTTATTGTTTTAGATTAGATTAAGAGTAATATGTTGGATTAGTGTGAAAATTCTTGAAAATGTTTTAACAATCATGATTCGATATCGACAGTAAGGTAAACTTTTTAAACACAGAAGTGATGTAAAAATAAAGTTTTTGTCTTAGGATGAAGAGTGGTAAAGTAATATGCTCTTAACAATCATGATTTGATATCAATACGATATCGTCGATATCGACGATATCGATGGCAGGTAAAATCTTCGTAAAAGTAAAGTATTTAAACATAAACACATTCAAAGAAACAGGGAAGGTATTTACCAAGAGCTGAGCAAACATGATTCGATATCGAAGCGATATCGTCGATATCAACGATATCTACACACGGGAAAGATTTATGAAGAAATTTTTAAGTAAAAATTGTTAAAAACACCATATTAAGGATGGAAATCACAATTCTTAGAGCAATCATGATTCGATATCAGCACGATATCGAGGATATTAACAGTAAGGAAATAGTCTTAAAACAAAAAGAATTGTAATAAACACATGAGAATATAGAACTATTATAGTAAACCATAAAAAAGTAATGTGTCGATATCGTAACTACATCGTGTCTTGGACATAACTCGTTTCCCTGGCCTTCCCATAATACTGCGCAGCATTATGGGAAGGCCAGGGAAACAGGCTTAGGGAAGAAAGGGAAAAGGCGGGAAGGGGGGGGGGTTGAAATAAACGTGTTCCCGACTATTTTGTCATCACAAAAAGTTATTAATTGAAGCGTATAGGCCTAGTAGAGGAGCGAAAATACATGTACTAGTCTAATTTTAATTAGATTGGGCTTTTGTTTTCCTACATATATCCCTATGTAAAACTTGGATCCTCCTGGCAGGCTCACCCTACCCCATGATTTGTCATATTGGGACAAATTTGAAATTACACAATGTAAACAAGTTTTCACATTAGTTTCAACTCTTTTCATATAGTGGTTCTCTAGAAGAAGATTATTTATAATTTTTTTAAATGATGCCACTAAAATTTCTAATCCCCTAAGTGACCAAAGGCTGCTTTATGACAAGTTTGTTTGAAATTGGCCCAGTGGTTTTTAGAAAAACAATAAATGACAGATCTTATTTTTATGATTAAAAAATCTCACTCGATTTTTCAGTTCAGGTGAGCTTAAAAGGGAAACACATAATGTTTTACACAATGTATTTAAAGAACTTTGAAAGAGTTTATTTTCTTATTTTTTTTTAAAAACTTAAACATGACAAATGTTAAATTATGACATGTACAAGATTATTAAACAATAATATACATTGATTCTTTGTATTCAAAAGAGACTTTATAAAAAGAGAGTGTCACTTTAAATATGCCTTAAACATGTTAAACATCATATATATATTTAAATAGAACATGAAACAATTGAAAATAGTTAATTAAAACAAAATATAATTAAAGTTCTGAAATATTCATTGGATTTTGTCTTTTTTTTTGGTATTAAATTGTAATATTTAAGCTTGTTTATGGTTTGAACACATATTGTGGAAATGAAAACTTAATCTACACTGTACATGTACTAATTGAATAATCAACTTCAACATGTTCTTACAGTTTACTCTTACTCTCATTAAAAAAAAAACAAAACAACATTGTACAAACTTTAGTCTTGTTTGTTGTTCAAGGCATGTAACAATCTCCGAGACTTAAACAATCTTTTACCATACAGAAAATTGTCATAAGATGGGAGATCTTCCTCAGACACAGGGGTAAACTCTGAGACACCGATTCTACAACAGCCTGTATACAGTGGTAATTTATCCCCCGCCCTATCTGGGAACTGTGACTGAATTTCTTTAATGTCTTTTATAGATCCATATTCCAGTACGGCTTTAACGTCAATTCCTACACAGAATAATCTGTAATGCAAAACCATCCAGAGGAAAACCACGGAGGCAATGTTCAGTTTTCTGGGTTTCTCTTCGTCTTGGAAGATCGGGAGTTGCACACTGCAGATTAAGATGTCATTGAGAGAATCATACATTAAAATCCTGTAATGAAGTGGGGAAATCAGGAGGTTTGGTATCAGAAAGTTCTGTAAATGTGGATATAGTTTCCTTTGGATGAATGAGAAAACTATTGTCTGGGAAATGACCTGATTTTCAACTCCTGCATTGATGTTTAGTCTCGTTTCACAAAATGTCTTTTCTTCTCCTTGGCAATCTTTTTCATCAACTACAACAGATTTAAAAAATATCAACAACTTTATTTAATTCAAACATACATTTATGAAAAAGACAAACACATTATACTGACTTTGGATTATACAATGTTAAATCCCAAAATTGTACATTGTTTATCATGTTTAAAAATTGTGTATATAATAATTATAAACTCGGTGGGAAGCACTTCCATTTGCCATTTGTATTTAGCTGTGTAGATGCACAGGTACATTGTAGTACATGATGTGACTCATTCCACCTACCAAAGAATTTTGTCAGATTATCTCCCCCTTCATCCCCCATTTTAAATACCCACTCATACACCACACATTACTGGACCAGATTTGATCAACCCCCGCAACCCCCCCCCCCCCCCCCCCCCCCCACACACACACACACCTTTAAATAAAGTGCCCCGCCACAGCATGATACGCCCGTCAAATATTGTTCAATAATGATCATAAATTGGTAATTAGAGTGCAAGAAAATCAGGTAACTTTGATTACCAAGTTCAAGATTACAAGATTGACACTGATTTCAATGATCTAATTTCCATTAATTCCTTATCATACTTATTGTACATACATCTCTAAGAGTGTAGGCAATAATTATAAGAAATATAATACATCACATAATTCTAAACTGGCTGAGTTAGAGCTTAACAAATATCCATCTGCTGCTTTTTTTATTGCATATTTTATGATTGATTAAAAATGCTACAGTCTAAAAAATATCAAATAGAAATTATTCTTTAGACTATAAAATTTTATAAGACATGGCACTCTGCAATTTGTTGCAAATATATAAAAATTGAAATGTATTTTTTTTTCAATGTAAATATGTATAATTAGTTTTTATTATATCATACGATATTAATTTAGTTTTAATCATATACTGTATTTTAAAACATCAATTTGTTTTAATTACATTACACCAAATAACTAACTGAAAGATCTTTATCTGAACTAGCCATCAAGAACTCTTAATTGACACAAGCAACTATGAGGCCATTTCTTTTTGCCCAACTCCCAAGAGACAACAGCTGCATGGTCAGAGATGGTCTTCCAGTTAGCTCTTGACAATAAACTCATTAATTTCTCTCTACTTTGACATACACAATTCTGCTATCAAAATTCTTCTTGACCAGTGCTTGTTAATTATGCCCATGGGACAAACTGCATTCCTCTAATTACATTAAACATTTCTTACAGATTGCTGTAAAGTATATGATGAAAAAATAAGTTTTTTACTTGATTTAACATTTTTTAACAAGGATACAACTATAATTTTACATTTTTTAGAATTATGAAATTGTAAATTTAAAAGAATTAGTTTTTTAAAAAATTTCACATAAATTAAAAGTCAAAGTGACCTTGAAATAGGCCGCGACACACCTTCTACCTAAGATGTATATTTTTGCCAAGTTTGATAGCTCTAGGTCTAATAGTTTTCTAGTTATGAGCCGGACAGGATTTTTCCTTATTTGGCCATAGCATCTTTATTAAAGGTCAGAGTGACCTACTTTTTGTGCGCGACACACCGTCTACCCAAGAAGTACCAGTTGACAAAGTTTGATAGTCCTAGGCCTATTAGTATTGAAGTTATGAGCCGGACACGAGTGGACAGACGGACGGACGGACATGAAGCCTATAACATAATACGTCCCGTCTTAAGACGGGCGTATAAAAAAGAATTTAATATATTACTCAATAATGGTGTGAAGGGTTACTTCGTCATGAGATTTTTCGCAGAGTCTCCACATACCCTGTGATTCACTTCTAGATACAACAGCAGCTGACTGTGAGGAACATATGATGTCTGGAAAACCGTGCCAGGTGGAGTCTTCTCCTGGAAGGAACAGAGAAATATAAAAAACAAAACTCACCAATGAATTTAGCTACTGTAGATCAC
>NW_026930928.1:0-44047 GCF_032062105.1 Saccostrea cuccullata
ATCTTCCCTTTCAGGCGTCTCCGTGCTCTTGATAGTCAGTCTTCTCTCAGCCATCTTTGCTCTTCGTGTGTGATAAACAGTGGAAATCGACGACAATCCGCAGTTCTTCTCCATTGTCATCATATTCATCAGTCATTCATGTTTTCAGATAATTTTTATAGATTTATTAACTCTTGATAATTACGTGTGCTTCTTTCAATCCTCTTTTACATTTTTTTTATATTATAAAATCATTAATGACAAGTAATTCTTTATAAACTGTTTTATCATAAAAACATATTAAATGAATTCCTGAATAGAAAGTGGTAGTTTTTTTTATTGAGAGAGAGAGAGAGAGGGGGGATAGACTTGTCTTGTAAATGTTACTGGATTGGATATTCCGATAAAAAAAAAACTCATAAGATTTTTATCTTATATGTAATTAAAATAATTGTGTCGCCCCATTCGTAGAAGACAAATAGACTGATCCAGTGGTATTGCATAAAAAATCGCATGTAACAAGCAAATTCAAAGAATTGTGGTCCCCGGCTTTAGGTGTCTTTGTGGGTGAGATGTCATTTTTTGGCACATTGTGTGAAATTTAAATATGTCATTCAGAAGTTATCACCGATGTTTTTTTTAGGTCTATCGTGAAGGTCAAGGGGTCGGAAATCCTGGCATGCTCGGAAATACAGGAAATGCACATATTAAATATGAAAGCCCTATCCCTTCTCATTCAAACGTTATAGGGAAAATTAACATTTTTGAAAATTAGTTCAAACTTCAATAACAAGGTCACAAGATCAAAAATTATAGTGCATTTAAAAAGGTCTTGTCACAAGCAATATACAGGTCTGATATGAAAGCCCTATCCGCATTTAAAAGTCATGAGCAAGGTTATAGTTTTTGAAAAAGGTCGAAGTCAACGCCACGATGTCAAAAATCATAGTGTTTTTACAAAGGTCTTGTCACAAATAATACACATGCTTAATATGAAAGCCCTATCTCTTCACATTCAAAAATTATGATCATTTTAAGTTTTTAATTTTTCTAATATAAGGTCAAAAGATAAAAAAAAATCATAGTGTATTAAGAAAGATCTTGTCACAGGCAATACACAGGCCTAATATAGAAGCCCTATCTCTTCTCATTCAAATGTCATAACCAAGGTTAAACTTTTTGAAAAGAAGTTCAAACTTCAAGGCCATAAGGTCAAAACAATAACAATGTATAGTATATTTAGAAAGGTCTTGTCACAGGTTATACACCTATTTAATATGAAAGCCCTATCTCTTCTCATTCAAAACTAATGACCGATTAGCTTACTGTTTTGGTTAAAAAGATGGTAGCAAATCTGGATGTGAATCAGCTAATAAAAATTAGCTCCCTAACCATGACACCATTTATAGTTTCGAATTGGCCTTTAACCTGCCTGGGACGATTGTGGCGTCAAGGTCAATAGGTCACCGTTGTTGTTTTCTAAAGAAAGATATTGTCACGAGGATTATATATGTGAAGTATGACAGCCCCAACCCTATCTGTTTAAAAGTTAGGGCCATGGTTAAAGTTAAGTTTTTAAAAAGTAGGTCAGACTCCAAGGTCAAGGTCAAACATCTTGTTATCCAGGTCTTCTCAAAAGGATTAAATATGTGAAGTTTGAAAAGCCCTAGTCCTTGCCATTTAAAAGTTATGGCTAAGGTTTAAGGTCTTTTTTAAGTACGGAAATCTCCAATGTCAAGGTCCAAAATTCAAAATGAAAAGTCTTGCCACAAACAATACATATTTGAAGTAAAAAAATTCCTAGTATCCACATTTCAAAAGTGGCCAAATAAAAGTTTTGATTTTTGTGTTAAAATTGGTCAAAAACTCCCAGGTCAAGGTCAAACTTGATGGTACTCAAACAAAGGTCTTGTGACAAGGATTATATGTGTTACGTATAAAAAAAAGCTCTAAATAAACCTTGCCCTTTTAAAGTTATGGCCAAGATTAATCTCCAACGTCAAGGTCAAAAAGTCAAAGTTGTTGATATTTCATGAAAGGTCTTGTCACAAACAATACATATGTCAAGTATGATATTGTAACGTATTTACAATTAATCACTGGGATCGTATCTGGTCATTTCCAGGGTTTGGGGTGTTCAACATAAACTGATTTAAAATTGATTGGTATGATTTAAATGGACTGTCGAAATATACAAATACGTCCTAACCTAATCTAGGTAAACAATAATCAAATGGTGAATCAATACAACAATCGGAGGCAAGTAACAATAAATTATCTGGTAGACCTATTAATACTAAAACGAAAGCCCAGTCGCCCTCGGACGACCGCATATACTGTAGGATGCCTTATTCAGGACGGACAGTATATGTGATAGCCCTTCAACCACTACACCCACTGTAGGATGCCTTATTCAGGACGGACAATGAGTATAGCGGCCTGGACGACGGACTGGTCAGCCAATGCAGACGAATAAAAGGCTAGCCTCTTTACTTGAGGTTAACCTCTTAGTGGCAGGCCTTATAACTGGTTTGTATAACCTCAATGGCCTTCCAAATATCCTCTCAAACTGAGCGAACACAGGCGAGGAGTTAATAAACTTACACTCGTCTTCTTTCTTTGGCTGAGCTCTCTTCGGCTGAAGCATCAACAATGACACAGACAACTGCAGAGTCTCGGTAAATATACCCTATCAAAGTCACGTGATGTCAACAATGACTAATTGAAAACTCTGCATGGTCAATCCTTAAAATTACGGAATCATCACACTACCCATGCCTCCGATGACATGCGCCCCGCATGTACAACTTAAATAAACTGATAATTGTATAATTTAGAAAAAGATTTAATAAACAAACATATTTAACGTCATATACAAAGAATTCCTTTCTTTTGTAATCTATAAGCATATATACAACTATGTACAACTAAGTGCACCAAAAGTAAGTGAAATTCAGTCTTCTCCTTAACCACTTCTTCAATATCAATGTCACCCTCACGAAATTTCTTGACACGCTTGGTAGACGATGGTCTTCTCATAAGCCTCAGTCTGGATTCCGATGTCCACCATGGTTCTCTTTCTCTTACAACTGTCACATCTGGAGTCTTGAGTGCCTTCGACTTCTGATTTACTAGTTGAATGAGGAATCTTCACTTTTAGAATGTGCGGTTTGGTGGGTGCTGTTTGTTTCCTTACGACTCTACCCTCCAACAGCTTATCGTTAATGGCTCTTTCCTCTTTCTGTGATGGGGAATCTTTTGACTCTTCTTCATTATCACTACTATCAGTAGACAGAGTGCCAATAACGTCCCCATAGACTCCCCTGATTCTTCTTCGTCTTTATCCACACTTTAACGACAAGTTGCCTCTCTGCCCTTATCAGGATTACCATCAAGCTTGATAGGCTCCTCAATCAGGCCAAGGTGGGCTCTTTTCTCATGTCTCTTGACATTTATCTCCTTATTGCTTGAGTAGCTGTAAAAGGTGCAGTTAAATGTTCTCATAGCGCACTGTAGAACGTGACTTTTGTAGTCCTCTTCCGATCTTGCCATACAGGTGCACATGGGGCATCTACGACATTTCCTTGGAGTAATTTTTGTATTCACCTCTACAATATATGAAAAAAAATATGCATTACAGGTTTACAATATCTGTTATGAACTGTAAGCATAGTATCATTACATATCAGTCTCGAAATCATGTAACCAGATTGGTGGTCTGCGAGCTTTCCTTGGACGATTATTGCCTGATGGATCAATAGCGGAGGGGATATCATCAAAACTTGCATGATGATCTGAGTCAAAGCTGTCTTGACCATCAAAATCATTCCTTAAATCATCAGTTTCACAGTTCAATATGTTATCATTTTCACCTGATAGAACTTGCATACGCTTTCTGCGCATTCTATCTACATGAATGACTTGTTCTGAACCCCTTGGTCCACAATTTACAAGATATGTCAAATCTGACATCTTTTTCTTAACCTTGTAAGGACCCTGCCAGAAACTGGTTAACTTGGGCGATGTTCCAGGTTTCCTTCTTGGGAAATAAACATACACCTCCTCGTTGGGTTCAAACTTTTTCCACATCAACTTGCGGTCATGATAATGCTTTTGTCTCACCATTGACTGATTCATTTTGGCCCTAACAAAGGAGTGAGCCTTCTCCAGTCGTTCCTGCAACTCCCATACCCATTTATTGCTTGGCGTGTCTTTTATTTGAGGTGGCATCTCATCTTGGAGATCCAATGGTGTACCAACCTCCCTTCCAAACATCATCATGTTTGGTGTCATGCCAGTAGTTTCGTGTACTGAACTGCGGTAGGCCATCATAATGAAAGGTAAGTGCACATCCCAGTCATTATGATGATCATTTACAAACGCACTGAGCATTGTTGTGAGCGTTCTGTTAAAACGCTCAACCATCCCGTCTCACTGGGGATGGTACGGGATGGTATGCGTTTTCTGGATGTCCAGTAATTTACACATTTCCTTGAAGAGAGTACTTTCATATTGTGGTCCTTGGTCTGAATGAACCACAGCTGGTACTCCAAATCTTGTGATAACCTCCTCAACAATCTTTGCTGCTACTGTGGACGCTTCCATATTATGTATTGCAAAACATTCAGTCCACTTTGTGAAGTAGTCTGAAACTACTAGGATATATCGATTTCCATTGGCAGTCACAGGGAGCTCTCCAAGAAGGTCAGTGGCAATTCTTTCGAATGGATAGCCAGAATACACCAACTTCATTGGAGCCTTGTTGCTTGGGATTGGTGCTTTCCGTCTAGTACATACCTCGCAACCAGCAATGTAGGAATGTACGTCTCTTTGCAGACCAGGCCATAATAAGACTTTCGTATTCGGGCAAGTGTTTTGTGAATACCAAGATGGCCTGCAGATCTACAATCGTGGCAGTGCTTTAACACGGTTCTCCTTTCACCACTGGGAACAATGGCTTGTAGAATATCTTGCCTCGTAGTCAAATCAGTCTATTTCCTGCAGAGAACTTCATCATTTATAACAAGCCTGTCCCACTGGGAACAAAGAGACTTCACAGTGATCGACTCTGATGACACATCTTTGCTTGGCCTATCTTTGAGTGATAACCAAGCTTTGACTTTTGATATGTCTTTGTCGTCATTCTGTAGGCATTTCAACGGCTTTTGCTGAAACATCTGTTTATCCACTTTGGCGCTACAGATACTCATGTGGTCAGTAACACAATGCTCAGCCTTACATTGTTTACAAGGTGCTCGACTAAGACCGTCCGCATTGCCATGCAATCTTCCCGGTCGATATTCAATGGTAAAGTCATATGTAGAGAGAACATCCATCCATCGGGCAAGCTGTCCCTCAGGACCTTTAAAGTTCATTAGCCACCTGAGTGAGCTATGATCTGTACGTAACGCAAATCGACGACCATACAAGTAATGCCGAAAGTATTTCACAAAATGAACGGCAGCCAATAGTTCCTTCCTTGTAACACAATATTTCTTTTCAGATTTTGTCAGACTCCTGCTTGCAAAAGCAATAGGGCGCTCAATACCGTCTTGCATCTGAGACAACACTGCACCGATAGCAAAACTGCTGGCATCAGTGTCCAATATAAACCTTTCATTGAAATCTGGATGGGCCAGGACTGGTGATGTTGACAATTCTTTGCGAAGTAGATCAAATGCTTCCTGGCATTGGTCACTCCAAATAAAATGTGCTCCTTTCTTTGTTTAGTCATGGAGTGGCTTAGCTATTAATGCAAAGTTTGCTACGAAGCGCCTGTAGTAGCTACAGAATCCAAGGAATGACCTGAGCTCCGATACATTGGAGGGAACTTCCCATTCTTGCACAACCTTTATTTTATTTGGACTTGTGGCGATCCCCATCTGGGATACAATATGTCCCAAATATTCTACCTCTGTTGCAGGGATGGGGTAATTGAATAAAGTAATTGTAATTGAGTGTAATTAATTACATTTTTCAAAGTAATTACAAGGCAAATTTGCCATTGCAGACCTCTCAAGAACGTTTCCATCAATCGCTCAAAAGTCGCCGGGGCGTTGCAAAGCCCAAATGGCATGACTTTGAAATTGTATAGGCCCTTTCTGGTTTCAAACGCTGGCTTTTCTCATGGTAAGCCACTTCAACCTGCCAATACCCGGCGTTAAGATCTAATGTTGAAAAATATTTCTTCCCTGATAACTGATCCAGGGAGTCATCGATTCTTGGGAGTGGAAATGCATCTTTAATGGTAACATTATTTCACTTCCTATAGTCGACGCAAAACCTTGTCGTCCCATCCTTCTTCTTTACTAACACGACTGGGGATTACCATAGACTTGTACATTCCTCAATTATTTCCCTTTTCAGCATATCATCGATATGACGGTCCGTGTCCTCTTGCATATGAATAGGCATGCGCCTTGGAGGCTGTTTAATTGGTGTGGTTGTTCCAGTATTAATGGTATGCTTGGTAACTTTTGTTTGACGTAAATCAGCATCTGAGGCAGCAAACACGTGTGAATACTTCAAAAGCATGTTTTTAACAGCCTTGGCATTATCTGCTGTCAATCCTGTAACTGACCTTGCGTACAAATCCTTGAGATGGTCAGGCAATTTTCTCTTATTGTCCTTTAAGTAAATGGTCTTATCATAGACGTTCTCAATGTCAGACAAAGTAGCTACAAACATTCCTTTATATAAAGTCTGTGGTTCTGCAGAAGGATTCATCAGTCTAACGGGGGCTACTTTATTGCCTTCTACGAACGTTCTGGCCACTAAACCTCTATCAGATTCTAAAAAACAATCAGACGACTCTACGATACCAAATTGTGGTACCTTTTCAAAGACAAGAGGTACGACATTGCCAATGGTAATAATTTTACTGTACGGTGGAACATTGACATTCTCAGCTAAGGTTATCCTACAACATATCTTGCCCTCAAATGCAAGTTTTACACGTTTGTCTTTAATAACCATACAAGAGTTTGTCAAATCAATCGAGCAACCATTGTTCGTCATAAAATCAAGCCGAAGTATACCATCAACACCAGTGTCTGCTACTGCAAATGTTTGGCTAAACACTGAGTCCGCTATTGTAAGGGAAATTGAAAAGAGACCCTTCCACTTTCATGGCAATACAATCAGCCATTAGGATTGGCCTGCTAACCTCATTGAGTCTAGGGTGCGGATCATAAAGAACAGAATGTAGAATGTCTGGTGAAATAATACTGAGGGTCGCACCAGTATCTACAAGTAGTTTAACCCCATAGCCATTAATAACAGCTTCAATAAAAATACCAGCTTCCCCAGCTTTTCAACTAATGCCTGTCCTGTTGGCTGTGCTATCCTTTTGCTTAGTATTCGGATGTTCACTTCTTATTGGCGCTGGCCTTTGTCCTCTGCTGGTATTTGTCATGCCTTGTATCACATTTATACTTGAAACAGTTTTTCTTAAGATGACCTTTCTTTTTACAGCAATGACAGGTCACACCAGCAGAGGAAGGCTTTGTCGTGTTTTGTTCCTCCATTCTTATCTTCATACATTGCATTTCCTTTTTGGGGCTAATTGTATTCGGCGCGTCGGCGCGCCAGCGCGTCCATCTCATCCCAGTATCACAAAAGTATTTTCTCCCTGCATTAAAACACTCAAATGACAGCGATTTTCTTTATAATTTAAGCGTTATCGCTTATATTCAAGTCGACAGCCCGAGCCCGATTGCATTTTTTTTAGGTGGATCCAGAAAAATTTCCCTAGAAGGTGGTGGCTCATATCGCAAGGGAAGAGGTCCAAGGCATAGCTTTAATAAATTTACTATGTTAGTTTAAAGGCCCTTTGATCCATGCATGCCTTACCACAATTCATGCAAGAGTAATCCGAAATTTATCCGAATTTTGGAATTGGCCTACTTTCAATATCTCTCTCTCTCTCTCGTACATATATCTCCAAACTTTAACTATAGATTTAAAAATATTGAGTGCTTTTTATATAAATTTATTTAATGTTTAACATATATATATAGGCCTGGGAACCGAGGGAGGGGGCTTACACAGATAGACATCATATTAAACATTGGGGGCGTAGGTTTAGCCCCCACTTTCAACTGGCACGTTGCAGTGTAGTCGAAGAAGGGTAAGTAGTAGTGTTTGAAAGAACAAAAATCGGTATTGAAAAAAGTTCGATCCTCACCCCCCCCCCCCCTCCCCTCCCCCCAACGAAATAGGATTTTCGTGTTTGGACAATAGATACATTTTTCCTTCTTCTTTTTTTTTTTTTGCTTGTTAAGAATTTTCATGTTTTTATTTTTTATCTTTCACTCCCCCCCCCCCCCCCCCCCCGGCTTCAACTTGCTTCCGACGCCAATGTATCACATTAAAATTTACCAGTATTACGTTATAACCTTAGACTCTTGAGTTTAAACTCCTTTTAAAGACTTGATTTTCATGGCTATAATGATAATCTGCCATACATTGGTATCAGTGTTTAAAAATATTCCTTGTTACGTTTTAAATTAATAGTACTACTAAGAATTACCTTGTCTTTATCACACCGCTCATAGCGTTATCGGCTACTCGGTTGTTATCGGACACT
This sequence comes from Saccostrea cuccullata, assembly GCF_032062105.1. Lineage (NCBI taxonomy): Eukaryota > Metazoa > Mollusca > Bivalvia > Ostreida > Ostreidae > Saccostrea > Saccostrea cuccullata. The sequence goes on from NW_026930928.1 coordinate 8,567, forward strand.
CGGTTGATTACAGTTTTTGACCGGTTAGTAAATATGATTTCTTTCGTTTGAGGAACGAATTAGACAGAAATCAGTTTCTACTCGGTGTGATAATAAATTACTTTTTCGGAATTACAAGGTTTTCATTCGAATACCTGGTGTATATCACGTGGTTCTTTAGAACCGGTCTCGTTAGCAAGGCTATATAAGAGGTGAATAGTGGTTTAAATACCAGTTTAGGACGACACGTAGAGCACCATAAAGTTTAAATCTCAGATACAGAACGAAGTGGCGTAGGGCGTGGTTCATCGACATGTTTAGCCATTGTAGATGATATGAAATCACAGAAAATAGAGTTGGAGAGAGATTTGACAGTGTGGAAAGCGAGGTCATCAAAGAAAAGCCATCCTAGATCTTGTTTTTATAAGATAAGTATTCATTTGAGAATACATTGATCAGTTTTTGAATAAGTAATACATGTAAATAAGTGATAACAAAGTTTGTAATAGAGAGAATTTGAAAACAAATACATGATTGTATTAGATGATGAGATTCGTTAATTCTAGTCAGTATATGATAATAGAAGTTATTTCCAGAAATAGATAATTTGTTTTGTATAAAGATAGATTTGTTAAAGGAAGAAAACTGGTGTTTCTGAAAAGCAAAACAAATACGTTACGTTAATTTATTTTTCAATTAAAACAAGTGTAAAATTTATAAGATATTATATTTGCACTTATATCCAATTTAATATATTTGTTTATCATTTTAAAACGTAATAAATGCATCAGCATGATATCAAGGGTATTTCCTGAGTATAGAAAATATCGATCAATTAAAATTGTTTGAATTTTTCAATTTCAGTTGCTTGCCATTTTGTCAAATGTGCTACTAAAATGAAAAGTTTTAGATATGTTGAAGAGGAGTATATTCTTATGTTTCAGGTAGTTACATGTTGGGGTTGGTATCACGATGAGTATAATGAAGAAGGTGATTTTAAGATCTCCAGAGAAGTACGGTAGATTTTTTCTTTGCGTTTTATGCCAATTAAAAGTTAAATTTCATGCGGACTCCATCACAATGGAAAAGAGAAGCATTTCATATTCTGATTTGTGAGTATAAAAATTCGTTTTTCGATTTATTTTAGTAGATCATTCAATCATGAATCCTTATAGTAGAGTATGGGGCATAGATAATTTTTGTTTGGTATCTATTAACCAAGTATATGTATTAATGACATATAAATTTTATAGAAGAAAACGAGTTTTACTTGTCTTATGATTAATGCTGGACATGTACGGCTTTGTGAAAGAGAATTAAAGGTTTAGAATATTTGCATTTTGATTTACATTGTAGTTAAACTAAGGTCTCATTTGAATTATCTACTTAAAATTGAAATTTATCAATTGAGTATTAATTTAAAAAAAAAAAAAAAAAAGAAAGAAGAAGAAGATTAAGATGGTATAAAATATTTATAGGAATGATAATTCTGCAGTATTTGCAGTGTTTTTAATTGGCTTGATTGAGTTTTCTAGAAAAAGAGATCTAAGTATTTAGTTTCAATTCTAAAAAGTTTTGATAACAGAAACTGAGTTTTGTCGGTATGATTTCGAGTAAAAAGGAAATTTTGTCAATGAATTCTAATTTTAAAAATGATTCACTAAAATTGAATTAAATCTTTTCTGAATATTAATTTCATGGGCTGTTTTGCGCAATATTCGTGTTTGGTAGTGTTTGGAAGATTTGAATTTTGATAACGTTGATATATTTCATTTTATAATGAAATGATATAAGGAATGTTTATTAATTGGCAACAATTTTTGGAGTATTTACTTTTATTGAATTTAGTTTTCACTGGAAAGCGATTTTTATAATATTGTAGCTATTTAAAAGCTGTTATTTTTTAATTTAAAACAAAAATAGAATTTGAAGGGAATTCCAACTCTAACCCAGCTTAGCATAAAATATTTTATGGATGTTAATCATAACGCATCTATCGTGTTTGGTTTTTGGCGGGATTGATTCCAGTAGACAATGAGAAGTACAAAATAGTCTAATGAAAATTAATATTTCTGTTTGAAATAATATTGAGTTGGGTTTGAATTTGAATAACTTTGGCACAATTTAGCATATCATGCTTTTATGAATGTTTTCCAACCATGTATATGGTATTGTCATTTGGCAATCTATTAAAGATTGTTTTCATTATACTGCTGATACTATGAAATAGAAATTGATTGGATTCGAATGCTTTGCACATTTTATCATAATATGATATTATGTTATAGATGTTTATCCAACTACATTTGTGGTGTTGCCATTTGGCGAGTTGGTTAAAGTAGAAAGTGGGTTCTTTATCATACGAGTTTGAATTTATGGATGTTTGTCCAACCACATATGTAATGAAGTCATTTAGTAAGACTGGTTTCTGCAGAAAGTGTTTTTTGGTATATATTAAAGTAAAAGTTTATAATTTTCATGAAATCAAAGAAAAATTTTGATTCGAACTTGAAGTATTTGATAAATTTTTCACATAGTATGAATTTATGGATGTTTTTTGAACCGTATTGTGGTGATGCCATTTGGCGAGTTGGTTAAAGTAGAAAGTATTTCTACATATAAAGTACAGTAAAAGTTGATAATTCTGATGAAAATAAAGTAAAATTTAATTGGAATTTGAACTTTTTGATAAATTATATCATAAAATGAATGTATGGATTTGTATCCAACCACTTTTGTGGTGATGCCATTTGGCGAGATTTGTTTGTGTAGAAAGTATTTCTACAGAAGTAGTAAAAGTAAAGGTTGATAATTTTGATGAAAATAAAGTAAATTTTGATTGGAATTTGAACTTTTGATAAATCATATCATAAAATGAATGTATGGAATTGTATCCAACCACATTTGTGGTAATGCCATTTGGCGAGATTTGTTTGTGTAGAATGTATTTCTACAGAAGTAGTAAAAGTAAAGGTTGATAATTCTGATGAAAATTAAGTAAAATTTTATTGGAATTTGAACTTTTGATAAATTATATCATAAAATGATTTTATGGATGTTTATCCAACCACATTTGTTTTGATGCCATTTGGTGAGATTGTTTTCAGTAGGAAGTATTTCTACAAATAGTAAAGTAAAATGTTGATTATTCTGATGAAAATAAGGTTATCATAACTTGATTATCAAATAGATGTTTATACAAACACATTCATGTTTTTCTTAATTAGAAAAAAAAAATGATTAGTGCAGTTTATAAATTTTGAACTTAATGGTGGAATTTTGATTCATTTTATCATTTAATGATAGTATGCATGTTTTGCTAGCCACAATGATGATGACTTTGATTTTTTATATAGATTAAGAGAGAGAGAAAAAGAGATCCTATACATATTTACTAAAATATCAGTTACAAGATATATGTATCTATCAGTTTTCTAACATCAAATTTGTTCTTCCAGGTATTATTGGTTATATTCTTCTTACGTTTAATTCAAGCACCATGAGGTATTAATCGGTGTACCAATAATGACAGAGTTTCAAAGAGGCACATATCCAAGGAATTGAGATGGGATTCAAGATGGTTCACAGGAATGTGTATTTTGTGCTATTTTGATATTGGATGATGAATATACTTCTATGTATAACTGTGTCGATTTGATTTGATATATTTGAAGTCTTCTTCCCTGGGACTTCACGATAAATCGTATGGTATGCGTTGAGTTTGACTTGAAACTATACTCAAAATTCAAGTGCAGCAAGCATTTATCGATGTATGGATAGGATGTGTGCATAACATCAAGACTTTTACAATCAGACTCACATGGTGAATTGCGTTATGGATTTTCAAAAGACGGCGGTGTATTTTTATTTTTTAGGATGGATATACATGTATTGATATTTTCCCGCGTTTCGCTAGTATAGTGAGAAAATGTTGTATTAATGACAAGATATTTATACGCATGTTGTGTGGATTGGTCAGAGAGTGACCAATAGAAATTATTATTATTGTCGTTATGGGTATTTCCTGTGTGAACAGAGTGGTGGATCTGTGTGGTTTTTATGTCACGTGACATGGTCATATAAATAGCAGGTGCGTGCTTTAAAAGTTATTCTTCCGCTCGTACAGAACATTGTAAGGAATGGAAACCAGTACAGCGAGTTCAGATGTGCACTATTCTGAAGAAGTTTTATTGGGCGAGTCTAGTACTAGTGAACAATTGTCTAACGAGGATGCAGTATCTTTATTTAATAGTTCATTGAGAAAAGCTTTGCAACAGCAGAATGAGGTCATTGTGAGTTCTATTGTGAAGCAAATTAACAGTAAACCTAATAATCCCGCCACGAATACCGGGCACGAGGATAGCGCACGGGAGGATACTAAACATAACTCATTCGATTTCAAACACGAGGGACATCGCATTCAGCATACCTTTAATACAGAGAGAATAGAGAAGTTGATTGAAACAAAAAACTTTATAGAGAAGAAAGATTTGGAGAATGCGGCACTGACAATTGAGAAAGAAATCGGCGAGTTGCGACAACGAAACAAGATTCTAAAAATAGCAGACAGGCACGGGTGGGATACTGTCAACGAATATTTAGACGATCCATTAGCAGACAACAATGACGACGCTGTTAAGTTACGGGGCGCTGTTAGCCGTGCTGTTCGTAAGCGTAATTACAGAGGGAAGCCATATACATATCCCATGCAAAACCGTAGACAGAATGCATTTGCTGCCAACGACTTTTTTCGCACTTTCGGCCAAACGTTTGCTACAGGGGGGTACAAGCAATTCGCCAAACCAATCGAATACGGCGCAGGTCAACAGAACTTTGAACGGAAGTGCTTTTTCTGCAGACAGGTCGGACATTACGTCAGGGACTGCCCATTTGCCAGAGGACAACAAGTTCCAGTGTCAGCTTCCACGGTCGCATCGGCCTCTAGCAACAACGCCAACAAGCAGTAGTAGAGAACAAGTTGAGTATAGTGAAAATGAAGGCTGTATGAGTGATTCTTATGAATATGAGTTAAACACGTGTTCGAAGATTTCAGTGAAGTTTCGGTTAAAAAATTGTTTACAATTTTGGAAGAGTGAATTGTCTTCAAACATATTTGTTAAAAATACTATTCAGTTTGGTTATGTAATTCCATTTATTCAATTGCCGCCTAAGGTCGTTTTAAAAAATAATAAGTCGGCTCATATTCACAGTGATTTTGTTTGTACAGCCATCAATGATCTTTTAAATTCTGGTTGTATTCACGAAATATCTGAAGAAAAAATACATGTTGTTAATCCACTTACTGTTTCAGTGAACAGCACAGGTAAGAAAAGGTTGGTGTTAGATCTTCGACATGTAAATCAATTTGTAGAAAAACAAAAGGTGAAGTTTGAAGGGGTGAGTGAGGCTTTACAATATGCAAAACAGGGAATGCACATGATTAAGTTTGATTTAAAATCAGGTTATCACCATATTGATATACATCCAGATTTTCACAAATATTTAGGTTTTTCTTGGAAATATGGTGACAAATTCAGATTTTTCGAATTTAATGTGTTACCTTTTGGTTTATCTTCAGCAGGGCATGTTTTTACAAAAGTAGTGAGAGTTTTAGTGAAATATTGGAGATCATGTGGTATACCTGTGGTAGTATACTTGGACGATGGTTGGGTTTGTGATACGTACGAGAAGTGCAAGTCTGCATCAGACATAATACAAGACACGTTACAGAGATCAGGTTTTGTTATAAATACTGAGAAGTCAGTACTTGAGCCTACTCAGAGTATGGTGTGGTTAGGGTTTTTGTGGAATTTGAAAAGCGGGACGCTAGAAGTTCCTTTGGAAAAAATTAGTAATATTAAATCTTTATTAAAAGAACTTTTAGAGAATAAAAACAATATTTCGGCGAGAAAATTATCTTCTGTTGTGGGAAAAATTATCGCATTAAAACCATCTTTGGGAAATATATGTCAGTTAATGACTAGACGTCTCAGTATTACAATTTGCTCTAAAACTGGCTGGGATGAAATTTTGTATATAGACAATGGGAATATTCAAGAGTTGGAGTTTTGGCATTACAATATCAGTAAGCTCCCTTGCAAATATTTTACATGTATTGATAAGACACCAGAGAAAATTATTTTTTCGGATGCAAGTTCTCATGCAGGCGCAGGGTTTACATGTGAAAGGAATAAGAAAATAGTTCATTACATGTGGGATCAGTGTGAAAAAAGTAAAAGTTCAACTTGGAGAGAATTAAAGTCAGTACAAATAATTTTAACAAGTCTGGCAGATGTGTTGAGTGGAAGGTTTGTGAAAATATTTACAGATAATCAAAATGTCGTGCGCATCGCATGTAAAGGTAGTATGGTTGACGAGCTGCATCAGCTGGCATTGAGTATATTTGGTGTCTGTGTGCAATACAGTATTTTACTTGAAGTACAGTGGATACCAAGAGAATACAACATGGATGCAGATAGTTACAGTCGCATATTTGACAGTGATGATTGGAGTGTGTCTGAACACATTTTCCCATATTTTGATAGAATATGGGGTCCTTTTACAATTGATCTTTTTGCAAATTGTAAGCATAACAAAGTTAAAAGGTTTTATTCGAAATATTGGAATCCAGGCACTACAGGAGTTGACGCTTTCGCTTATGATTGGTCAGGTGAAAATTGTTGGATAGTACCTCCTCCTTTCCTTATAGGCAAAGTGATAAAACATTTGCGTTTGTGTAATGCATATGGAACTTTAATCATTCCTAAATGGTTGTCTGCTTTATTTTGGCCAATGATATGGGATAAAAGTACAACATCTTACAAATCTTATATAAAAGAATATGTTGAATATAAGAACCCAAGGAAATTTTTTATGTCAGGATCAGACAAGTCGAGTATATTTGCTCAAGATATGTTTTTGAGCAACGTTCTGGTTGTTAGAATTGATTTCAGAAAAATATAATAATAGCAGTTTAAATATGTAAGTGTGTGTGTTGTTATATTTTTGCTGTTTATTCACAGATTTTTAATGATACTTGGGCGGAAATTAAAGAAATGTCAACGAAAGAGCAGTTTAAATCAGCAGATTCATCAATATTCCACATCATGAAAAGTGCAAAAAGTAAAAACACAGTCAAGCAGTATGAAACGTATTTCAAGAAATTTACGCAGTGGTGTATTTCCAAAGATGTCGCAAGTTTTCCCGCAAAATCTAGTGTGATTGCCATTTTCTTAAGTGGATTAATTCAACAAGGAGTTTCTGAAGCAGTTCTGTGTTCATTTTTCTATAGTATAAAGTGGTATCATGATCTTCATTGTGCGTTTTCTAATCCTTGTGACGACAGTGTTATTCATAGTTTAATGGAGGGGGGAAACGAATTTTATCAAAGCCCATAAAGAAGAAGGAACCAATTTCGCCAGATGTGTTAGAGAAGATTATAAATGTATATGGGGAACGTGAGCAAAATTGTGATTTACGAAGTGTGAGAACAGTGGCTATGTTGTTGTTGAGTTTCGCAGGTTTTTTGCGATTTAGTGAATTATCTAATATTAAAGTGAAAAATATAATTTTCAAGAATTTATACATGAATGTTTGCATCGAATCCAGCAAAACTGACGTATACAGGCGTGGTAACGAAGTGACATTGGCAGAGGCAGGAGGGAAGCTGTGTCCTGTATCTTGGATTAAGCATTATTTAAATCTAGCTGAAATTCAGGATAAACCAGAGGAATATGTATTCAGAGCAATTAGATTTTACAAGTCATGTGGAAAATATATGTTGTGCGGTATTAACAAGCCGATTTCATATACAAGAGCCCGAGAGTTATTGTTAGAAGCTTTGGAAAAAGTGGGAATAGATTCAAAAGGCTTTGGTTTGCACAGTCTGCGAAGTGGAGGGGCAACAACTGCAGCCGAGAAAAATGTGTCGGAGCGTCTGATCAAAATACATGGACGTTGGAAATCTGACTATTCCAGAGACAATTATATTAAGGATTGTATAGATAACAAATTGAAAGTGTCTAATAGTCTTTTCGTGTAAATATAAATGAATATATATTAATAATAAATATATATGCATATATATAGTGTGTGTGTAGACAGGTATTATTATTTTTTACAATTTTCTCTTTGATTGTTCTACGTTCTGACGAGCAGCATTCCATACATATGAGTTGATTATTCTTTCAATACAGAATAAAGAGTATAATTAATTTATATTCGGACGAACGAAGTGAGGGAGAATATAATTATTATTATTGTCGTTATGGGTATTTCCTGTGTGAACAGAGTGGTGGATCTGTGTGGTTTTTATGTCACGTGACATGGTCATATAAATAGCAGGTGCGTGCTTTAAAAGTTATTCTACCGCTCGTACAGAACGTTGTAAGGAATGGAAACCAGTAAATTAGGCACACACACACATATATGTATGTATATATCAATATTATTTAATGATTAAAAATAATGGGTGTTGAAATAAATACAAATGTGTTAGAATTGTAATAAACGTTCTGACGAGCAGCATTCCATACATATGAGTTGATTATTCTTTCAATACAGAATAAAGAGTATAATTAATTTATATTCGGACGAACGAAGTGAGGGAGAATATAACTGATTTTGAGGTGTAGTAGAGAACTGTTTTTTTAAGGTTGGTCACTTCTAGCCGCCGACTTAAGCGAGCTACAGCTAAATTTTTTAAATTTATGTATAAAGGGTATAAGTGAAGAAATTTATATACATATATTTGATTTTTTTTAGGGTTTTATTGGTAGGTTGTGAGGTCCGTCGCAACATTTTTTGCATCCAGCGGCACTTGGCAACGGACACAGGTTTCTAGAGTTTTTTTAAAATTATTTTTATCTCTAGTTTTTCCTGGCCGGCCCTGATGCTTTTCATGTTTATCACAAAGAATATTTTAGAATTATAATAGATGCAGCAGTTTTGGGGGATTCATACACAATGTCCTGTGTTCTATATATGTATATTGATGTACTGTTTATAAAATACAGCGTCCAGCGCACGCACCGCTGGCTGTCATGCATAGAATGTTGTTGTTTGTTTGTATAAAAGTAATGGAGTGAATACATGTGTTTTTTGGTGATTATTTAATTGTTTTCAAAACATTTTATTGGAAAATTTCTGTAAAATTTGATGTATTTATTGTTTGAAATATTGAATGACTTATGATTTATATGAATTTTGTTGGATTGAATTTAAAATCAATGATTTTATACTTTCATTTTCCCGTTCTTTGTATTTAGAGCTACTGCGTGTCTTTGCTATGTCCAAATGGTGTGTTTGTTGTTTATTGTACTTTCATTTGAAAGTAATGAATGGATTTAGAGTAGAAATATGATTTCTTTCGTTTGAGGAACGAATTAGACAGAAATCAGTTTCTACTCGGTGTGATAATAAATTACTTTTTCGGAATTACAAGGTTTTCATTCGAATACCTGGTGTATATCACGTGGTTCTTTAGAACCGGTCTCGTTAGCAAGGCTATATAAGAGGTGAATAGTGGTTTAAATACCAGCTTAGGACGACACGTAGAGCACGATAAAGTTTAAAATTTTATCATGATTTATTCAATCCAACATAAACTTGTATATACAAATTGATTTTCATATTTTGCATATGTTATGTACACTGCAAAAATAAAGCTACTGCGTGTCTTTGCTATGTCCAAATGGTGTGTTTGTTGTTTATTGTACTTTCATTTGAAAGTAATGAATGGATTTAGAGTAGAAATCATTTTAAATAAACTCTGTTAAAATAGAAACAGAGAATATAAATCATTGTGCTTTTTGTAAACAGAAATGAATACGGATACAAAATAAAGCCTCGATTCGTATAAGTATAGCATTTGTTAATATTTTAACATATTATTAATCTTGCGAATATCTTATTAAAGAGCAAAAATTGCCCAATTTTAACTTTCAGTATGTTATCGGAAATACGGTTGAATAACGCACTTTGTTATCGGATAACTCGGTTTTGGTTATCGGAAACAAAGGTTGTCATAGATTAGGGAAAACGCAAAGAAACGACAGAAATTCGTTTGAAACCTAAATATTTAAAGTGGCTGGCACGAAATTCTAATTTTTGGCTATAATTTGCTTCTTTTAAGAATATTCTATTTATAGAACTTTTAAAAAATGAGTGCATTTTTGGTATTTCTCACTGAAATCTGCGTGATGTCGACCTGTTCGAAAATATGGTATAAATTTTAAAATTCATTTCAAGGTAACGAGGTCGCCCGCGTGGCGCAGTGGTTAACGTGTCTGCTCTAGAGTCGATCCTTACGTCGCGGGTTCGTATCCCACAGTGTGACGTCGCAGTAGGTGCTAGCACAAAAAAGATCCCTCACTGCTCAATGGCCCTTAGTGCTGAGTATGTGACAAATTTTGAAGCTCTCCGCCGGCAAGTGATGGCGTCTCCATATGACTGGAAAATTCTCAAGAGGACATTAAACAACATACAATCAATGTTTATTAGAGAGGTCTGAGGATGGGGAGAAACTTAGTAAAAGAAATGGCTTTGCTATCAAAGTATCAATAGCCCTTTTAAACAAACTTTGGTCAGAAAAATACCTTATTAATTTATTGGAAAAAAAAATGAACAAGAAAAAGTCTTTCTTTTCTTTTTTATTTAATTCTAACAAACTTCCTTATAGAGCATAAATGAACATAACTTGAAAAAGTTGTGAACAAAGTGTGAAACATTAAATTTTATTGAAACCGTCATTAAAATCAACACATATCAGTACTTTCAGTACTTTAATGAGTGGAGGATACTACAGTATACAGTATCGAGCCCGATGTTGTATAAGCGATAAATTTATTAAACAAAATCTGTTGCGCGAGCGCGCCGACGCGCCGAATACAATTAGCCCCTTTTGGATATCCCGGACTGCTTTCAGTAGGGAGGTAATAGTATCTCCTTGGTCTGCCTTTTCCTCAGGCTTCACCTCCGTTAAATACTAGTACCCTTTGCTCTCTGTTAATCGTCGTTCAGCTGAATTGAATGCATCTAATTCAACGGCATGCCTGATTGCATCATTCAAGTCGACCGGCCGGGGTTGCTTAATGCGTAGTCGCATGTCGCTTTCCCTTAAGGCGTCAATGAACTGTTCTTTTGCCAGGGTTTCTCTCACTTCCACAGGAGCCGTTGGGTAGGCCAGGTTTGCCAGACGACGCATGTCCTGTCCAAGTTCTGGTAATGACTCGGTAGCTTTTTGTCTTCTTTCCCTCAACTGAGCCCTATATAATTCCGTCTGGTTGGACGACAAAAATCCCTCAAGTGCCTTACTTAAGAGTCTGTAGTTACATCTGTCTACCGCTGGTAGATTTCCAAAGACACTCTGTGCTTGACCTCTTAAAGCAACGGCTGAATACATTCCCCTCTCAGCCAAAGTCCATCTGTTAAGTTCTGCACACACATCGAAGTGAGACTTAAAATCAACCCATGACGAACTTCCATCAAACTTATCTGGTTTCACCATGGCGTTTTTCCGTTTGTCAGCCTGTGTAATATTCTCAGGGCGGCGGGTTGTAATGTTTGTCTCATTCAACAAGGGGAAGTCATACCTGGATGTATTACCATGGTATGGCTTGCTCGTAACGGAAAACTGGTTCGCCATCATTAGGTCTTCTTACATCGCTAAGATTGTCAGGCCTAGTATATGAACTTGGTAGGGTGGTCGTCCTATTAGTTTTAGGTCTTGCGCCCTCAATCAAATTATCTTCATCTATAGCAGTCCGCCTACTTTCAGGTAATCCTGAATCTCTGGCGGCCGTTTTTGCTCGTTCTTTATTTATATTGGCCTGAAGCTTGCTTAGCTCCTGCTCTAAGGCAGTCATCTCCGCATCCACAATATTACTCTCAGACATATCAATAATTTACATAAATAAACTCTATTTAAGGATGTATTTTTCTGATACACGGAAAAAATGTGCATTAAACTTTCCACATGCTTATATTTTTCTGAAAGTGTAATTTCCATGGAATAATTTAAAGAAAAGAAAATTGTATGTTAGTGTTCATCTAAGAGAGATACAACCCCTCCAACAAAGGCCAAAATAGAGCATGGGAAATTTCATTAAAATAGCTATTAGACCATAAAAATACCTCATTAAGTTATAAATGCACTCAATTTAAACCTAATTTGGCTTAAATTTACTTGAAAGTATTGCAAAGTTAATTTTTTAAGCAAAATATGAGCAAATAAACACCAATTACATAATTTGTACCCAAAAATGTTGTTCACCGGTGTCAAATTTAGGCAAATTTTCCCACATAAAATTGCTAAAAAAAACAGAGAAACACATATTTCTACAATTAAACTTTTTGAGAAAATTGTTGTACAGTTTCTTTAGGTATTATGGTTCCTTTTCATAGTATGAAAAGTAGGGGTTAGTGTACATATAAAAAAGTTTTGATATTTTTTTTATATCCCCACCCCCTATTTCTTTTTCAGCATTTAATGAAAATAAATCAAGGCATTTGGGCTTCAAAGTATGTGTTTTATTCACCAAATATTCAAAATTTGTGTGATAATTTCAGGTAATAATTGCAATTTTGTTAGGAAAAGCTTTTTATGAACAAAAAGTAATTATGTAACACATAAAACTTCATAATAGTTTGTTAGATGTCCTCTCTTTCTCTTGCCCTGCGGGTTCTGGATTGGGTTCTGATTTGTGGTGTTGGATGGTGGCTTCCCTGGGATTAGTCAAATCCAGTCCCACTTTCCCAATCTGATTTGCATGGTTTTCTCCATCCGATTTTAGTGGTTCTAAAAACCTGCTCTCTTCTAAAGTTCTTCATTTGTGATTCTTGCGACAACAAGACTTACCTGAAAAAAAATTATTTTAGAAAAAAAAGATTATAATTACTGGTAATTTCATTGTTCAAAAAATGTAAAATCATTATTTTGTCTATCTGACTTTGTTTTTATGAACCCAAGCCTGTAGTTTGGAATCAAATAATTTCTACATGTTATTGATGTTTCAGAAATATTCCATTTTTTAACCCGCATAGGCCGCCATAGAATGAAGCGACTTCGTTTCTTATCGCATGTAAACAGCTAAAAATTATAAGATGTTATTATTTTCGCACGGTATGTCTATAAATTTGGGATAGATATTCTGCATTTACAATATCAAAGGAAATTTATCATATACTACGAGCTAATGTTGCAATAAAAAGGATAATACGAATGCTGTCGTCTGCACGAATCTGAAGACCCCTTATGCATAACGTTCCGTAGGGTAAATGCCGGTAATTTCGGACGGACGGGAAATTCGGACGAAATTTTTCTATAACTTGAATTTATAAATAAATCCTAGAGTTTTGTGTGTTGTTTCATTTATTTTGTACCTTTGTTTACGAAGAATACAGAGACATCCCGAATATGAACACATTCGAGTACATGAATTAATTATTTTCCGCATCGGACACCGTATCGGCCTTTTCCGTCAAAATCTTCATGCCCGGGAAAATTTAACTTCTCCATAGAGTCAAAGAAAAATTGTTTTTTCGGTAAGTAAAATTTATATACCGAATTAAGCAATGTTTTATAATAAAATTAATAGGGTATAAAAATGTGTTTTTATACAGACAAACAATAAATTCAAAGAGAATAATAAATAAAATTCACTTTTTTAAGTGTCCGAATTTATCGGACAAGGTTTTCCTATGGGAATATAATTACGGACACCCATAAGGGTATCAAACACTATTATCCTAGGACAAATTTGTGAATTTTTAATTATTATTTTACTTCGAAATTTTATAGAATTAAATTGATAAGTGGAAAAAAAGACCCATTACAGGCACGTAGCATCGCTTTTGAAAGTGGGGGGGGGGGGACCAGAAATTATTTTTTTACTTACCTGAAAAGCTTGACAAAAAACAAAAACAAAAACAAAAAAAGAAAGAAAATTAAGAAGAAAATTTCCCTACAATTCCTTGATATAACTTTACCATGGTATAAAGTGGGGGGGGGGGGCAACCATCCTAATAATGAACATTTTCTATAGTAATGTTGGGGAGAAAAGTGGGGGGGGGGCTACCCCCCCCCCCCCCCCCCCCGTTGCTACGTCTCTGCTTTAACATTTGGAAAAAATCTAAGTAAATTTAATATATAATTTTTTTTTGTGGGCATGTTTGAATTTATTCATTTTTTTTTTACTCAGTGCACGGAATATGGGCAAAAAGAACAAGTCTGCATCGCGGAGGCAGAAATATGCAAAGCATGACTATGAAAAAATGAAAATGGCGTACGATGCGGTAAAAAGTGGCAAACTGTCTCTGAAAAAGGCGGCTGAAAAATTTGGGGTAAAAAAATCAACGCTGTACGACCGTGTATCTGGTAAAATTGATGTGTATGCCTCCAGTGGAAGAAAACCCGCCTTGAACCCAGAAATTGAAAAAAGAATTGTAGATAATGTTACACAGACTGCCGAAAAGGGCTTTGGGATTTCTCGGCAACAACTTTTATCAGGAACCGGCATTCTCTGCAATAGATTGAAGCTGAATTGTTTTGTAAACAAGCAACCTACAAAACATTGGTGGTATGGGTTCAAAAGTCGACACCCAGAAATTAGTCTGAGAAAACCAGAAAAGTTGGGTACGGTCAGGGCTAGAATGTTAAATGGGGTAGTGGTTCAGCGGTATTTCAATGATTTGGGGAAAATAATCGAAAATTTGAATCTACAAAATGCACCAAAGAAAATTTGGAATGCCGACGAAACCGGCAAACAATTAGAACACTCACCTGTTAATGTTGTTGCACGGAAGGGCACAAAAAACGTTGTTGGTCGAACAAGTACTGACCGTAGCAACATCACGATTATGGCATGTGTAAATGCTTCAGGCGAAAAGATGCCGCCCATGCTAGTGGTAAAAGGGAAAACAAAGAAGTCCCTGTACGGATACAACACGACGGAAGCCCCTGAAAACAGCATGTGGACTTTCAATGATCGTGCTTGGATGGATGAGGAGTTGGGGGAGCAATGGTTTAAAAATGTGTTTCTTCCCAACTGCGGAAACGAACGTCCCCAACTCCTCATCCTTGATGGGCATGGGTTTCATGAGACTTTAAGTCTATTAGAGCTTGCCGAACAGGAAGGCATCCATGTCCTCGCTCTGCCCCCACATACAACGCATTTTCTTCAGCCGTTAGACAGGTCGGTGTTTGGCCCTTTCAACAAAGCATACAACAAGTTCTGCTCTGATTTCCTCTCCCAGAATGCTGCCCATGTTATCAACAAGTGGACCTTCCCTTCCCTATTCAAAAAGGCATGGGAAGAAGGGATTACAACCGACAATATTGTTAGTGGTTTCCGGGCATGTGGAATTTATCCCTTTGACCCACAAGCTATTCCAGAGAGCGCGTATCTACCAAGTTCAGCCTATGACATCCCGCAAAGTTCTGCTCCAACAACCCCCGATCTTTTCCAGTCAATAAATACGGCTACTGTCACTGCTGAGGTACACAATGTCCCTACATACTTAACTTCCCCTGATCTTTCTCAGTCTACAAACAAAAACACGGCTGCTGTCACTGCTGAAGTACACAATGTCCCTACATACTTGACTTCCCCTGATCTTTCTCAGTCTACTAACAAAAATACGGTTGCTGTCACTGCTGAAGTACACAATGTTTCTACATATCCAACTACTCCCGATCTCAGTGACAGGATTGTCCCAATTCCCGATGTGGTCGCGGAATCCCAGGTACTGGAAAGCATTGATAATCTTCATGTTTTACCGTCTGATATCCTGGAAAATCCCGTCCCAGCAGCCGCTGTTTTACCCACAGAAGCAGGTGATCTCGAGTCAAAAGACGCAAATAGTCAATCAGAAATCGAAAATCCAGAACATTTGCTTACTCTGATTAACATGGGACTAATTGATGTTGTCCAAAATCCAGAGGTGTCGGAGGAGGTTGAAGTGAATACTTCATTTTGGAATACGGAAATCGACAACATTTTTACTCCTGTTGCTGCTGTTCAATCGTCGGAAAAAAAGCCTAAAAGTCGGGCGATAACTTCACACCGGCTTCTGACAAGCTCGGCTATTATACAAGAAAAAAAAGAGAAGTTAGAGAAAAAACAAAAATTAGAGGAACAGAAGCAAGAGAGAAAGAGGAAAAGAGAGGAGAAACGGAGGATTAAGGAAAACAAAGGGAAAAACATGAAAACATGATGTTTAATGAAGCGTAACAATTCCTTACAAGAAAACAAAAACATATAACTTGTTTTATTGATTAATTTGCCTATATGTAGTTATTTCTATTTATTTGAATTGATAAAATTAGTTACCGATGGTTCCAAAGTAAATACATTGTTTCATGTTTTACTAGTCTATTCCTACATAGGACATTGGTTCTACACCTGCAATAAAAAGGCAACAAAAATATCAAATTAATGAAATTATAGTCAGACGTATTAAATAAAGACACATATATGGAAATTTATGTGTTTGATCGGGGCTATACAAAATAAAGGTGAAATTTGATTGAATTTTAAAATTTCTGAATTTATAGGACTTCCGAACTTAAATTCGAGTACATTATATACTGTCCGAATTTACCGACCCTTTGTCAAAATTTAACGGACTTCAGCGTGTTTTGTTTTTCCTTTTATAATACTTTCATTTCATTTTCGGAATTCCCTGGGTTTTTCGGGAGCTGAAATGTATTATGGTTGAAGGTCACATCGTAAACAGAGGCATATGTAGCAGGTTAAATCTAGAGCAAGAATGACTTGCGCATAGGACCAAACAGTCCGAAATTACCGGCATTTACCCTACATGTATGTAACATGTTTATGCTATGTTTCAGTTTGCGATGTGCCAGTATACTAGGTATCTTGAAACTTTTGTATCTATAATGCATAAACATTGCTATTTCAATAAGTTTGAAAGCATTGGTAACCTACATTTTCGCTTTTCCACTGCTACTGCAGTACTGGAGCGTCATCAACACACTTCGGCGCTCTTGGCTGGCATGTTTGGGGCGCCGCTTTCGAGAATGTACATGGCCTGAATGTGATATCGGCGATTTTTTAAATGTTTTAAAATTTCTGTCGGTTGACTGTTTTAACGGAGTGCCATTGGGCATTCCTGTCGCTTTGAAACGGGCGATCCCGTCTTCTTCCCCTCTCGATCATGTCGATTTTACTTGTCGACTTTCTTAGGCCTATGTTGTAAATATCGTAATTTTGCACACGTCTTGGTCATCAATGCAACACAGAAAGATTTTTTATTTAAAAATAAATATAGTTAAACATGTAAATCTTAAAAACTTTACAAACTTGTTTGTAAATTGTTGTCAGTTTGAATTTTACGACATGTTTAAGTACGAAGACCCACTTGTGGTAAAATGATCAGGGGCCCGTTTTACAAAAGGACTTACGACTTAAGACCAAATTTAATTTTTCATATAACTTTTTAATTTTCATTATATCGAAAACTATTTTAGACTTTTTAAAAGGAATGTGGTAAGATATTTTTACACAAACAATTTCAAAGAGAATTATTAATTTTGCAAAGTTTTACAATAATCTGAAGTTTTTGGTCTCAGTCGTAAGTTCTTTTGTAAAACGGGCCCCTGAAGAATTCATCCTTAAATCAACCAAGACAAAAATATATAATTACAAACTTTATTGATTGAATGCAACTCCAAATCCCACAGCTGCCACCAAATTTTGTAACGTATTTACAATTAATCACTGGGATCGTACCTGGTCATTTCCAGGGTTTGGGGTGTTCAACATAAACTGATTTAAAATTGATTGGTATGATTTAAAAGGGCTGCCGAAATATACAAATACGCCCTAACCTTATCTAGGTAAACAAAAATCAAACGGTGAATCAATACAACAATCGGAGGCAAGTAACAACAAATTAACACCGAGGTGTCTCAATAATGAATATAAATGAAAAATTCTCGAGAGGGACGTTTAACAATATACAATCAATCAACTAACTGTTCAAAATTGCTGGGCAGGATTAATTAATTCATGGTTTCATCATCAATTAAAACTTATTCTGCGATTACTCGACCAATCGAAAGTTCAGAGTATGCCTCGATGGAGTTCCTGGGAGCTCTTCGGGAACTATATTTCGCTTAACACCGAAAATAAAATGTTCTGAACACATTCAAAGAGTGGTACATTGCACTATCTAGACGATGACAGTTTTTTAATGCGAGGGAAACGAACGATAACAATGGATGAATAATGAAAATAATGATTATTTTTTAAAATTTACACAATTATAAAATTTATATGAAATGGTTAAATTTTATAGAAACCACGTTTTCTATCAATGTGATAGTTGTGTTATTCATGGGACCCAGATATCTCATTTATGAAACTCAATATTCCATGTTCATTCATGTGAAATATGATATACCCTATTTATTCTTACCTTTTTTCTATTCGTAATTTGTGCAGCTTACCTTGAAGTAAATGTTCCTGTATAAAATTTGTCTGCGGAGAGTCAGCATTGATAGGATTTCGGTAAATACACGGTAAGTAAAAGAAAATGGGAACATTCAGAGATTTTCGTAAACAGCTATATTGAACGTATTGGTTGTAAGTGTGCATTTGTTTGTATATGATTATCTACATGAAAAATCGCTTTAAATCAATCAACGAATATAGGTGTAAATTTGCATTACCAGGTGAATGTTAAAGGTATGCTAGCTGCCGTACATTGATTTTTTTGTATCAGCGAAATTTATTAAGTCTTGCGTCTTTATTCAAAAGAAAGAACTTTATTCGGTAATAACCAATATTTGCCCCCCAAATCAAACTTTTATGGAGATATATTTAATTAAGTTCTTAAACAGGGGGGTAAATGCTGACTTCAAAGCACTGAATATTTTCATAAGTAATGACGCCATATGTACGTAATGACGTCACAAACATGACGTAAATTTCAGTTTTTTATGAATTTTACAGAACCAGAAGTCTCTGTCGAGACTGAAGCTCTACTGGTTTGTACTTATAACAAAGGAAGAGAAAAGTAGCATTTGGGACTTAAAACTTTACAACAGCAATAAATAGAATAATGATGCTTGATTGAGCTCTTTTTGTGGCAAGATACTGCAATAAGACAACAGCAGTAGGAGTAGCTATTAATAAACTTTTAGAGTATTTTCAATTTTAGTAACCATGGCAACATCATTCCTCGATATCAAAATTCGATACATAGAATTGTGTATCTTAGTGTAGTCTACTCGTGTGCCATGTTGTATTGAAATCAGACCAAAACTGTAGGAGGTGTAGCATTTTGAATGCATTTCACAGAAATTTCTATTTTTAGTAACCACGGCAACACCGTTCATCGAAATCAAAAATCGATACACAGAATTATGTATCTTAGTGTAGTCTACTTGTGTGCTAAGTTATATTAAAATCAGACCAAAACTGTAGGAGGAGTAGCATTTTGAAAGTATTTCACAGAAATTTCTATTTTTAGTAACCACGACAACACCGTTCATCAAAATCAAAAATCGATACACAGAATTATGTATCTTAGTGTAGTCTACTTGTGTGCTAAGTTATATTAAAATCAGACCAAAATTGTAGGAGGAGTAGCATTTTGAAAGTATTTCACAGAAATTTCTATTTTTAGTAACCATGGCGTCACCGTTCATCGAAATCAAAAATCGATATACAGAATTATGTATCTTAGTGTAGTCTACTTTTGTGCCAAGTTATACTGAAATCAGACCAAAACTGTAGGAGGAGTAGAATTTTGAAAGTATTTCAAAGAAATTTCTATTTTTAGTAACCACGGCAACACCGTTCATCGACATCAAAAATCGATATACAGAATTATGTATCTTAGTGTAGTCTACTTGTGTGCTAAGTTATATTAAAATCAGACCAAAACTGTAGGAGGAGTAGCATTTTGAAAGTATTTCACAGAAATTTCTATTTTAGTAACAACGGCAACACCGTTCATCGAAATCAAAAATCAATACACAGAATTATGTATCTTAGTGTAGACTACTTGTGTGCCAAGTTATATTAAAATCAGACCAAAACTGTAGGAGGAGTAGCATTTTGAAAATATTTCACAGAAATTTCTATTTTTAGTAACCACGGCAACACCGTTCATCAAATTCAAAAATCGATACACAGAATTATGTATCTTAGTGTAGTCTACTTGTGTGCCAAGTTATATTGAAATCAGACCAAAATTGTAGGAGGAGTAGCATTTTGAAAGTATTTCACAGAAATTTCTATTTTTAGTAACCACGGCAACACTGTTCATTAAAATCAAAAATCGTTACACAGAATTATGTATCTTAGTGTAGTCTACTTGTGTGCCAAGTTATATTGAAATAAGACCAAAACTGTAGGAGGAGTAGCATTTTGAAAAATTGTTTACAGACAGACGGACAGACGGACGGACGCCGGACGCATTACTATCGCATAAGCTCTTCTGGTCTCTGACCAGTAGAGCTAAAAATGTACATATTTCGTCGATATTTTGAGTAAAAGTCACTGAGCGCATGTGTGTTCAGGATCAATATTTTGATATAATGTCTAGAATGATAATATCAATGAAATATGTCTATATTGTTCCTGAACAAACTTGCGCTCTATAAATTTTAAAGCTAAAATTGCTGAAATTTTGTCCATTTTGTCCTCTTTCTGAAAAAGGATATGAAATCGGACTAGTTTGTGACGTCATAAAAACAAAAATTGTGAATACACTGCTTTGACACTATAATATTTTCTGTTAATTTATATTTCTCGTACAATTTATTGAATTCAGCACATTTCAGGAAGTTTTCAAAATTTGACTTTTGTAGGGGCAAATATATGCAATATACCGCATATAGTTCTTTATTCCCAATATTCAGAGCAAAATATTTTCAGTTCGCGGCACGTCATGTAATGAAATTTTCGTGAGTATTCATGAACGTGAAGTGTTAACGTTGCGCGATAATAAGTTCCTTCTATTAAACAAGCTAATTCAGAGAATTTGTGTCCTCCGCTTAGGGAAAAAGTAAACCATGCGCAGTTCGAGGGTCGGGGGGTGGGGTGGGGTGGGGTCGGGGTTTTGGATCCCCTTGACTGAATTTGTAGAATTATTAAATGTATACATGTATACTGAAGCAAATAAAATATGCCAATATGGATATAAAGGTTTGATTAATTATTCTTTATCATGTGTGTAGAAGATCCTTTTTATATGGAATATTTATCACACTGTAATGATGTACAAGCCAGACCTCATAAATATTTCATTTCACATGCTGAATATTATCATTTAGTAAAAAAAAAAAGGATTTCGAAAAAACAAGAGGCCCATGGGCCTTATAGGTCACCTGAGCATTATGCAACAATTTTCCAGTGATTGAATTTGATTCATGTTTTAATCCAGATGCTATGGCATTCAAAATTTTGAAAGAGGCACCATTGATCATCATAACAATACACGTAGCAGTTGCTTAGTTTGTTTACTTAATACCCATAGGCAGGGCAGGGGAACAAAAAATGCATTTCAAGTAATCAGTTATATTCAGCATAATCAGTAATGCCCCAATCACACATGAACCCCTGACCCTTAGGCCTAGATCCACACATTACACAATTTTTGAAAAGGCACCCTTGCTTTTCAAAAATATTTGATTAATACCAAGGAGCAGATTTCAAACAATTCATCCAGTTTCTGTATATAAGTACAGCCCCCCTCCTTTATGGTACCCCTGACCCTGGGGCCTTGAAATTCTCAATTCTGGAAGATTAGGACCCTTGCTCATCATAACTATATAGGTAGTTCATCTGCTTAATACCAAGGAGCAGAGAATAAAACTTTCAAAGATTTAATGTATTTTCACTAAATAATCAAAAGAGCCCCGCCCTATCAGTAGAACCCCTGACCCTAGGGCCATAAAATTCACAATTTTGGAAGAGGTATTCTTGCTCATCATAACTATGTAATTAGTTTATTTCATTCCTAGGAGCAGAAAAGAATTTTTTCAAAGAATTCATGTATTTTCAATATATAATCAATTGAGCCCTGCCCTAACACCAGAACCCCTGACCCTGGGGCCATAAAATTCACAATTTTGGTAGAGGCACTCTTGCTCATCATAACTATGCACTTAGTTCGTTTATTTAATACCCAGGAGCAGAGAAGATTTTCAAAGAATTCATGTAATTTCACTATTATAATCTATAAAGCCCCACCCTAACACCAGAACCCCTGACCCTGTGGCCAAAAAATTCACAATTTTGGTAGAGGCACTCTTGCTCATCATAACTATGTATTAGTAGGTTTATTTAATACCCAGTAGCAGAGAAGAAGATTTTCAAAGAAATAATGCATTTTCACTATATACTTATTTAGCCCCGCCCTAGCACTAGAACCCATGACCCCGGGGCCATGAATTTCACAATTTTGGTAGGGGACTCAATGCTGATTACATTCATGCAAACATTTTGACTGCTTGATGTCCAGGAGTAAAGAAGAAGATTTTTAAAGATTGCACTAATTTTAGTGGTTTTTGCCCCACCCCTAGGCCCCAGGGGGGGCAGGGACCATGAAATTCACAATTTTTGTTCCCCCTTTACCCATAGATGCTATATGAAAAAAATTGGTTGAAATTGGTTCAGTGGTTTCAGAGAAGACGCTGAAAATGTTCAAATGTTAACGCACGACGCACGATGAACGACGACGGACGAAAAGTGATAGCAATAGGTCACCTGAGTTTACTCAGGTGACCTAAACAATATTGGATCGTCCGGGATGCGAACAGTGGCCCTCTCACACATGAAGCGAGTGACATACCACTAGACCACGGAGCCGCTTCAGGGTGGTGAAAATTATATACAAACATGAAGTCACATACATGTATATATTCACGTTTGATATATTGTCAAAATTTAACACAATGCATGGTGTCTAATTTAACCTTTATTAAACAGTTCTAATAGATGTAATAAGAATATAAGGTCCGCCGAGGACCTGTTTTATACGTAATAACTCTCCTTCATGCCCCTGTGCTAAAAATAGCGACATGTAATACAATAAATACAAGCTAATTCAGAGAATTCGTGTCCCCCGCTTAGGGAAAAAGTCGGATCCCCCTGACTGAATTTGTAGAATTATTAAATGTATACATGTATACTGAGGCAAATAAAATACATGTATGTCAATATGCATATAAAGATTTGATTGCTTATTCTTTATTATGTGTATAGAAGATTCTTTTTACATGGAATATTTATCACACTGTAATGATGATTTTATAACCTCATAAATATTTCATTTCACATGCTGAATACTATGATTTATTAAAAAAAAAAAGAAAAGTATTTTTAAAACAAAGAAAAAGAAAATAAAGAAATGTTCGATCGGGATTCGATCCCGGGACCTCTCACATGTGAAGCGAGAGACATAACCACTGGACCACGGATTCGCTCTACACAGTGTCAGGTATATGCAGGACCAAAGTCACATACATGTATATATTCATGTTCGGTATTCTCAAAATTTTACACAATCCATGGTGTTTGATTTATTTAGCCTTTATTAAACAGTTCTAATAGAGGTAATAAGAACATAAAGTCCGCCGAGAACCTGTTTTATACGCAATAACTCTCCTCATGCCCCTGCGCTAAAAATAGCGACATGTAATACTATAAATACTAATAAGACAAACGGGGCGGGGCACTTTGAGAGGGGCGAGAGAGGTCCTAGGGAGTTTTGGTATAAAATTACATTGCATAAGCTCAAAATCTTCCTGAAATATCGCCCGGAAATGATAGTGTTACACAAAGACAGAATGTATAAATTTACGACCTTGAACTTTGACCTTTTGACCTCAAAATCAATAGGGGTCTTCATTAGGCCACAGGGAGTTGTTATGTAAAATTTCATTGCAATAGCTCAAATGGTTCTAGAGATATCGTGTGGAAACAAAAGTGTTTTAACAGACAGAATTTGCTTATTTATGACCTTGACCTTTGACCTTTTGACCTCAAAATCAATAGGGGTCTTCTTTAGTCCATAGGGAGTTGCTATGCTAAATTTCATTGCAAAAGCTCAAAGGGTTCTCGAGATATCGTGTGGAAACGAAAGCGTTACAGACAGACAGAAAGACGGACGGACGGACGGACAAACCCAAATTAATATCCCCCACTTTTCAAGCGGGGGACAATTAATAAAACAAGCGGGGCGGGACACTTTGAGAGGGTTGAGGGAGGTCCTAGGGACTTTTGGCATAAAATTACATTGCAAAAGCTCAAAATCCTCTTGAAATATCGCCCGAAAACGATAGTGTTACAGACAAACAGAATGTATACATTTATGACCTTGACCTTTGGACCTCAAAATCAGTAGAGATCTTTCTTAAGCCACAGGGAGTTGTTCTGTAAAATTTCATTGCAAAAGCTCAAAGGGTTCTCGAGATATCGCGCGGAAACAATAGTGTTATAACAGACAGAATTTGCAAATTTATGACCTTGACCTTTGACCTTTTGACCTCAAAATCAATAGGGTTCTTCTTTAGTCCATAGGGAGTTGCTATGCAAAATTTCATTGCAAAAGCTCAAAGGGTTTTTGAGATCTCGTGTGGAAACAAAAGCGTTACAGACAGACAGAAAGACTGACGGAGAGACCCAAATTAATATCCCCCACTTTTCAAGTGGGGGACAATGAATATATACGTTGAAATATTCATACCCTTCCTCCGATTTTATCAACGGTCTGATAGTCGATTTCGTATTCGGATGGATGAGGCATAGTATGGCAGAGTGAAATTTGTAGATATTTTTATCAATATATTATGATTAATTAATTTATTATTTTCATACTTAGAAACATTATTTGAACCATGAATTTGTTGAATGTGAATATATTTAAGCAACTGTAAGTTATTTTCTAAATAAGTATATCACTCATGTGAATATTTTTAACTTTTACATACTGTACCTATATTTAGTGGGAGTACCCTTTTCCTTGTTTTTCATTGGTCAGTGTGGTCAATTGTAAAGAATTTGGTCATGTGATACATTTTGGAGGGAGATTTTCTAGTGTGTAATATGTAGTTCCTGTGCTGCAGTCTTTGTTGTGTCAGTCAGGTTATCCAAATTTTTATGCTGTAATTGAAATCTATTCTCATAATTAGGTCATTTAATTTGTATATTACCTTTATAGTTTTGATATTAGATACATAAATATCTGTTCTGTGATATTAGAAATATTTAGATACCTATTCTATTAAAATGACCGATTGCATTGAAAGAATGAGTATGAGTGTAACATTTATTTTGTAAGGAAATGCAGGATTGGTAATATAACTATAGATATAGCATAGTGAACTGAATAGCTGAATTAAGTTATAAATTAAGAGTATTTATTTTTACCTTTAGATAGATTTCACATGAACAGTCATAGATATTTTGATAGACACAAATATATTTGAGTCCTGTATGTTAAGACAAATAACTGGTATTTTCATTTTATTCTGAAACATGAGCTTAAGAGTTATCTTTCTTGCAAAGTTGTTTATTAAGCTTTTACTATGTTACAGGGTCAATTCAATACATCTAACTGTTTCAAAATAAATGGTGTAAACTCTCCTAGAGCCGTTCATTTCATCCCCACTGAATCCGAACCACCCTCAGACCCCGGGTTACAATAGTAACATATTTTTCAAATTGTACAAACGACTACATGCGATAAATATACAATGATGTTATTTGTACCAAAGATATTGTACCTAAGATATAACTTCAAGTTCCTTTCTTTTGTTTTGTAATTATGCAGTTGCTTTTTCTAGTAAGACCCCTTTCTTCTCAGGCTTAAGGATATACAAGTTATGGTCCTAAAGTTAATGACACTTGGAATCAAAGTACTCACCTTTGGCCTGCATACACTTGTTTACACGAAAAATTCCCGTCTGAAAACATTTTTCATACTCCTCCATATATACATTTTGTATATGTACTAATAAATTACAGACCCATTGGTATTTCGTGGTTGTATCTTTTTACAAGACAGGAGGCTTCGTTAATCTTTAAACTGTACATAACTCATACACAAAGTATAAACTGTAAGGATTGACATGCTTAATGAAGGATATGTTACATGTTTATATAAATAAATATTACCAAATATAGTAAAAAATACGTACCATGAAACCACAGCTGTGTTGTTCAATGCCATCACGACAGTTTGATTTTCCCTCCGTTTTGGTGCACTAAATTCGAGAGCTACTAGCTTCGTGTTCGAGTTATCTACAGAAAGCAACCAATTAACGCATATGGAAAGAACTGTCGCCAGATCCAAATGTCTAAAAAGGAAACGTTGATTAGAATTTGACTGAAGAATATAAAAATTGAATCGATACTCCAGTCACTCCTACTTGGTTGGCAACGAAAGTCGCCCAGAAACTAGACAGAAAGTCCGGTCAAAATTTGTGTAGCGAGTTTCCTATATTAGATTCCTCCCTTGTGTATTTTTACAGTAGGGGTAACTATATTAAAAGAAGATAAATATTTCATGACAAGCCCCTGTGGTTGGGCGTGTTCCCCTACCAAACCAGATTGTAACTTTTGGATATTTTTAACTAGTCAGAGGCTAGAGTACAAACAAAATTAAATTATTCAAAGAAAAACCGTATATGACTTAGAGTTTACTAGTATTCTCTCCATGTCAGATATGGGCGTCAGTATACAGTTAAATTAATCATTGAGGGAGTTAGCAAGATTCCACATCCCCAAGCCCAGGACTACTTCCCGAGGCGAAGCCATACATGAATATGAGTTTTTCAGTTTTAAGAAAGTGGGCGCTTAAGATAGCGATTCGGCAGGAATCGGATAACATAGGGAGAGAGAAAAAATATTTTTGAATAATAATTTTTTTTCCAAATCTAGACATTGGTTATGTTCTAAGTACATGTAAAACAGGCAAATATATCCTGATATTTACTTGGTTTTATAAGAATAAGCATATGAATATGGTCATACGGCTGATTTGGTCCAAAAACCAGCCTTTTTAGAGCCATTTTTTAATATTTTTGTTGTTTCTGGGTCTTCTCTCCACAAATTTGAAATGCGTTATGAATGTATTTTTCATCGTATAATTTAGTACATATTTTGAAACAAGAGGCCCACGGGCCTTATAGGTCACCTGAGCATTCTGCAACAACTTTCCAGTTATTGAATTTGATTCATGTTTTAAGCCAGATGCTATATGGCATTCACAATTTTGAAAGAGGCACCATTGATCATCATAACAATACACTTAGCAGTTGCTTAGCTTGGTTTATTGATTTAAATATGCCCAATAATAAGTTCATAGGATCTTCATGAACGTTTCATGAACATTTCATGAATAAAATTCATGAAAAATTCAAGGAAATTCATGAATTATTCATTATCACCTCGCAAGGGTACTGATACCCATACGCAAGGTAGGGGAAAAAAATGCATTCCAACTAATCAGTAATATTCAGCAATAATCAGTAATGCCCCTAACACTGTGAAATAAACCCCTGACCCTAGGTCCACACATAGCACAAATTTTAAAAAGGCACCGTTAAAATTGTCTATCAAAAAATAAATAAATGTTTTATAAATACAAAGGAGCAGATTTCAAACAATTAATTCATTTTCAGTATATAAGTAGAGCCCCACCCCCACCCCTGACCCTGGGGCCTTGAAATTCAAAACTTTGCAAGATTAGGGCTCTTGCTCATCATAACTATTTAGGTAGTTCATCTGCTTCATACCCAGAGACAGAAAAGAAAATTTTCAAAGATTTAATGTATATTCACTATATAATCAATAGAGCCCCCCCCCCCCCCCCCAGAACCCCTGACCCTGGGACCATAAAATTCACAATTTTGGTAGTGGCACTCTTGCTCATCATAACTATGTACTTAGTTAGTTTATTTAATACCTAGGAGCAGAGAAGAAGATTTCAAAAAAATCATGTATTTTTACTATATAATCAATACAGCCCCGCCCTAACACCAGAACCCCTGACCCTGGGACCATAAAATCCCCATTTTTTGTAGAGGCACTCTTGCTCATCTTAACTATGCACTTTGTTAGTTTATTTAATATCTAGGAGCAGAGAAGAAGATTTTCAAAGAATTCATGTATTTTTACAATATAATCTATAGAGCCCCCCCCCCCCCAACACCAGAAGCCTTGACCCAGGGACCATAAAATTATTCACAATTTTTGTAGAGGCACTCTTGCTCATCATAACTATGCACTTAGTTAGTTTATTTAATACCTAGGAGCATAGAAGAAGATTTTCAAAGAATTCGTGTATTTTCACTATATAATCAATAGAGCCCCCCCCCCCCTAACACCAGAACTCTTTGCCCTGGGGCCATAAAATTCAGAATTTTGGTAGAGGCACTCATGCTAATCATAACTATGCACTTAGTTAATTTATTTATAAATATCTAGGAGCAGAGAAGAAGATTTTCAAATAATTCATGAATTTTTACTATAAAATCTATAGAGCCCCCCCCCCCCCACCAGAACCCTTGACCCTGGGGCCATAAAATTCACAATTTTGATAGAGGCACTCATGCTCATCATAACTATGCACTTAGTTAATTTATTTAATATCTAGGAGCAGAGAAGAAGATTTTCAAAGAATTCATGTATTTTTACTATATAATCTATAAAGCCCCCCCCTCCCTACCAGAACCCCTGACCCTGGGACCATAAAATTCACAATTTTGTTAGAGGCACTCTTGCTCATCATAACTATGCACTTAGTTAGTTTATTTAATACCCAGGGGCAGAGAAGAAGATTTTCAAAGAAATCATGTATTTTCACTGTATATAATCAATAGAGCCCTGCCCTAACACCAGAACCCCTGACCCTGGGGCCATAAAATTCACAATTTTGGTAGAAGCACTCTTGCTCATCATAACTAACTACTTAGTTGGTTTATTTAATACCCAGGAGCAGAGAAGAAGATTTTCAAAGAAATAATGCATTATCACTACCTACTTATTTAGCCCTGCCCTAGCACTAGAACCCCTGACCCCAGGGCCATGAATTTCACAATTTTGGTAGAGGACTCAATGCTTATTACAATCATGCAAACAGTTTGACTGCTTGATGTCCAGGAGTAAAGAAGAAGATTTTTAAAGATTGCATTAATTGTAGTGGTTTTGGCCCCACCCCTCAGGCCCCAGGGGGGCAGGGATCATGAAATTCACAATTTTTGTTCCCCTTCACCCATAGATGCTTTGTGCCAAATTTGGTTGAAATTGGTTCAGTGGTTGCAGAGAAGAAGCTGAAAATGTTCAAAAGTTTACGAACGACGTACGACGTACGACGAACGACGACGGACGAAAACAGATAGCAATAGGTCACCTGAGTTTACTCAGGTGACCTAAAAATGGAGAGACGACCCAGAGATAACAAAAAATACACTTTTTCAAAATATTTTTTAACTTGAAAATAGACTAAGTTCAAGCGTATAGGACTGTCGCTTTAAATGATGATTACAAACGGAGATATACTGTGTCTCGGATAGCTACACTGGTTTGCCTCTGGACTCGTAACTTATGTATGAAAAGTTTTTGGTTCGAATATGAGCAGATTAAATTTTTTTTTCTATGTTTTAATATTAAATACATTTGATTAAGACATATAAAAATTCTAGTTAGATTTCATATGGCTTTTTTTTTTTTTTTTTTTTAAAGAAAAAAAATAGAACTATTTACATTATATAACGCGTTGACATGTGAACATAAACATGGTGTCACCCGAGAAGTACGGGTTTTGCGTTTGTAAAAGACAACTAAAAAGCAAAAGAAAACGGAAAGTCAGTGTTAACGTTGCCAAAGTTCTTTATGCAAGAGGTATTGTTACCTCAGATGTAAGTACAATATGCGACAACTGCAGGATATCGCTGAAGCAGAATTTATCACGAGCACGTTTACATGTACAGGATAGCCCAAAAGTGAGCAGCACAGTTACCAGTATTGACTTGCCCTTAGTTTCTGGGGGGAAGTGCAATAAAAGCTGTATAATTTGTAGGAAGAAAGGTTTATTAAAATGTATGCCGAGAGAGGCAAGAATGGACATATTTATTAACTTTGGTATTCTTGTTCCACTTGGCGCTCGATGCTGTCCTCTGCACTTAACAAGCAATCACATAAAATCCTCAACATGCATCCACAAGTCAATGTTTAGAAAAAGATCTACAGTTTTGAATTCTGGTGAAATTGTGAAATTGATCGATGATCTAAGGAAAGTTGCATCTTCTTCTCAGAGTCGTCGATTGTCTTTTGATGACCATACACTGTCAGATGAAGAGTACAGATCACTGTTAGGGATATCAAGAGATCAATTCAATGATCTTGATCTTCATGTCACTTCTATGCGTAATTCTAGGGAAAGATCAATTAGAAACGCAATCGGCATTTTCCTCTTTAAAATGAAATGTGGCCTTTCCAATGCCGTAATTGCAACACTCTGTGGGTTTAGCAGTCGTCGAAAAGTAGCTCGAATAATTCAGCAAACTCGAAGAGCACTCGTAACGGACTTTGTTCCTTCTAACTTAGGCTTTAAACATATATCACGCCAATCTATAGTGGATGACCACACCACCGACATCGCGAAACAATTATTTAGTGACCCACTATCCGAAACAGTTATCCTTGTTATGGATGGGACTTATGTGTTCATACAAAAAAGTTCAGCATATCGGTTTCAAAGACTCACATATTCTTTGCACAAAAACAGACCCCTAGTAAAACCGTTTGTCATAACCTCCACCGACGGTTACATAGTTGACGTTATGGGCCCATATCTTTCAAACGGTAAAAACAATGATGCATCGATCATTAAACACATAGCAACATGAAATTCTAATAGTATAATGAATTTCCTTAGAGAAGATGATGTTCTAATAGTGGATCGCGGCTTCAGAGATGCAATTTCCTTTTTGAATGAGTTGGGCTTCAAGACACATATGCCTGCATTTCTTGAATTATCTCTGAAACAGCATAGCACCAGTGAAGCAAATATGTCTTTCGTCACCAAAGTGCGTTGGGTTGTTGAGGCTGCAAACGGCCGTATTAAAAAATGGAGGTTTTTAGACAATGTAGTTTGCAACAGCCAAATACCCCACATTAAAGATTACATTCGCATTATATGTGCAATTATCAACAAATACAGACCTCCTTTAAAAACAAATAATCCAGAGGATGATGATATTGCTCGACAAATGAGATCCGCTGCCATGCCAAATGCAGTCCAGGAGCAGATTCGGAAAAACCCAAAGCTTAAGTTCCGAGAAAAATCCAAAAACTGGATAAGCATTGAGGCTAAAAATGTTCCTCAGTTAAGGACGGGAAATGTGGTAGAGCAACTTCGTATGTTGACATTCGGAGTGTATCAACTCAAACAGGCTAGGAAATACTCAGATGAGCACCTTGGAGAAGGGGACTATAAAATTGATCTTTCCTGTGTAGAACCAGATCTATTACATGCACGAATACAGTCCAGACACACTTCGAAAAGGCTCTATAATATATGGGTAGAATATTCCCGGGACCATGTCACAGGCTGGTACTGTGAATGCAAGGGAGGCTCTAGAACAGTTGGTTGTTGTGCCCACATTTCCTCAGTTATCTGGTATCTTGCATTTGCAAGACATAACAACTATAAGGCAACACCAGATGTTTACACACCCTCACTCTGTGATGCAGCGGATCTTATTCTAGAAACTGATTCTGATGAGGAATCTGAGTAGTAAAGAT
Organism: Saccostrea cuccullata; assembly: GCF_032062105.1. NCBI lineage: Eukaryota > Metazoa > Mollusca > Bivalvia > Ostreida > Ostreidae > Saccostrea > Saccostrea cuccullata. Next base: position 40,330 of record NW_026930928.1, read on the forward strand.
TGATTGACTTTATTCACATTTGTGTGAATCATTATCATAAATGAAAATATTAAATATATTGCAATACCTCACGAATACATTCTTTTACATCGATATTTATATGACCGAGTATTTAATTACTTAAAGACAGTTTCTAGTATTTGATTACTTATATTAAATTTGTCCTTTAGTGTCCCTTTTGATAAAGAAAATAATGATAAAATGTACCATTATTAAGCAGTTTTAAATTGTACTCGAGGGTCATTGTAAATATTATTATTTATACGAAACACGGAACAACTTTTGTTTTAGTCTGTACGTTTTCAGAAGTCGAAGGGCTCATAGACAATTCAACCAATAATGTTTCCTGTCTGTGGTTCCTGCAAATTTTCCATCTAAAGCGCCCACATTCTTTGTGTGGATTATTGGTGTGTAAATTACACAGACTTGTCACGTAGGCATATTTCATGAAGCGCGCTAGAATTAGAGGTTAAGTCTCGAAGATAGAAGCCTAATCTCACGAAAGACCTAACAGTGCTCCTCCCAGACTAGTATTATATATTATATGTGCAATATTGATTAGTCCCAAAAATAATCATGACTGTTATACCTTCCTGAATACCTTTCTGAATAGTTCCGCAAAATTGCTTGTATTGTCCTTAATCAGTTATGTATGCTTGCATATTTCTGCACCATACATGCAAGATAAATTATATCAAAATGCAAAATATTTATGTCAGCATACAAGATACATGTAATTATGTCTAGATGCAAGTATAATCATACTGATTTATTGATTGCGTGTTCTTTAACAACTCGACAATTTTCACTCATACGGAGACGCCACCACTTGCCGATGGAGAATGGCAAAATATCTACACTCAGCAATCAGAGCTATTGCGCAGTGAGGGATCTTTTTCGTGCCTGCATCTACTGCGACATATACGGGACCTCGGTTTAAACGGTCTCATCCGAAGGTCCGGTATCTACGTTCTACATTGGGATTCGAACCTGCGACGTAAGGATCAACTCCTTACCTCGCGACTCTAGAGCGGACACTCTAACCATGCACTGCGCCACGCGGATGACTATAATCATACTTTAAATACTACTCTGAGAGGCGCATCGCCTCGGGAAATAGTTCTGGCCAAGGGGAACTGGAATCGTGCTAACCCCCGTAATGATTTACTTTTAAACTGTTTTATTACACCGATGATTGATTGTATATTGTTTAAGGTCCCTCTCGAGAATTTTTCACTCATAATGGAGACGCCACCATTTGCCGGTGGAGAGCTGCAAATATTGTCCTATACTCATCACTTAGGGCCATTGAGCAGGAAGCGATCTTTTTCGTGCTAGCACCTACTGCGACACGGGACCTCGGTTTATACGGTCTCTCATCCGAAGGACCGGTCTCTACATCCCACATTGGGATTCGAACCCGTGACGTATTAAAGGATCAACTACTTACTTCGCGACTCTAGAGCATATACCGATGAAACAAGAATATCAGCAGTCTCGTTGAATGCCATCATTTCCTAAGTTCTTTGGTCGATACAACGACCTTCTCAGCAAATACAAATTATAATAGAGTCAAATGCTGACTGACGTTTTTCATACTAATGGTAAGTCCATTATTTATAAACTGAATTGACGACGCATTTTCACGATATTTCCCGTTCATGGCAAGGAGCACACGGCAAGTGTGATCTGTCGGCAGACGATGCTCACTCCTCCATGGCAACTGATCTCACCTGTAATATTTTGGAGGTCCGTGTTTGCTCTGCTCCTATTTGGTATTGTATTATGAATTTTTGATCTTGAATTCTGTTCGTTTCATGTATCTCCATATGTTTCGCCGATACAAACGTAAACATTTTTAGAGGATTCAGATAGCGTGATTTCAAAGCAGGGATTAGCTCACTGAACTAACAAATGGGTATTAGTCCATTCACATATTCCAATGTAATAGTAAAATCTAGAGGATAACGGAAAACCGGGAATGAGCTTTCGAAGCAGGGATTACATGTAGCTTACTTGACTAAAGCACGGGGATAAGTCCATTCATAATGATTTCTAGGGAATTAGTATACAGTTAAAGTATATCATATAAGGATTTAGCAAGAGTCCAGTTCCCCAAGGCCAGGATTATTTCTTAAGATCGAACGATCTTATATGTTATATACGGAAAATCAGTTGAGGTATAATAATACGGGGTGACCAGATTCTCTGAAAAGAGCTAATTGCATGTCAACATATAATACGTAATATTGCGAGTACCTCGCAGTTATCTTACTTACTACCGATCTTTTGCTGGGGCAGTCCAGTAAACTCCAAATCTCGCAAGATTTCCGGGGCATGACACTGTTTTACAGATTAGTTTCTCTTAAATCTTTATTAGGCTGGTTCAGTAAATGTTTAGCAAAGTATTCCGCCAGGATTTCTTATTTTTCCATCCTTATGAATTCCAAATTGATCCATCTTGCATTGCATTTGCCCTATCAAATAGACGTTTCCTACCTCCAAAGCGAAAGAGATTTGCTAAGTAATTGCGATATCAAGTAATACAAAGCCATGTCCCGGAAATCTGGCTAAATACGCTTAGCTTTGTTTCAATAGTGTCGAGAAATATTGAAAATAACACATTGATTTATTTAAAAATGTTATACGTATATATCTAGAAATGATTGTATAACATAATGATAATTGTACAAATGATAGTATGATTGATGTAACCTCACATTCTATACTTGAATATCATTTAAATATCTGAACAGTTTAAAATTTTCGTATGTTGTGCCTTTGTCAATTATTATTATGTTCCCCAAACGGAGTTTGGGAACATATTGTTTTTACTCTGTTTCTTATTATTATTATGTTCCCCAAACGGAGTTTGGGAACATATTGTTTTTACTCGGTTTCTTATTATGTTCCCCAAACGGAGTTTGGGAACATATTGTTTTTACTCGGTTTCTTATTAAGGTCTTCCATCTCCAACGGAAGACCTTCTTGTTATTCTTCGGTTTCTTTTTCCCTATTATTAAGGTCTTCCGTCTTCACGGAAGACCTTATAGTGATTCTACTGTTTCTTATTATTATGTCGCCCCGAACGAAGTCGGGGACGACATATTGATATTGTACGCATGTTTTTTTTATCCAGGCTGTTTCTCGGAGATGGCTGGGACAATCTTCCTGAAACTTTCCTCAAAGGACGATCACTGGTTGTAGTTGTGCAGTGAGGTCGTTCAGTTCCAATATGTCTACCGTTGCCATGGAAACCTGTAAAAAGCGACAAATTTTGTCCGAGAGTGTTCTCTCTGGTCCCTTAAACGTTCGTCATGAAACTTGTCTTATTTTAATGATTAGTATCTGTAGTTGTGCAACTCGCATTTAAAATTTTCAAATAATCGATTATTGCCATGGAAACCAGGTGAAAGTTAAAATTCTTTAATTTCGATTTTCTCAATAACTACGCAGACAATCGTTTTGAAACTTTCAGTGTTTATTCCTTGCAATGTGTCAAAGTGATTTCTACTTTTAAAAAAATTGTAATGAGTCGCTCACAGTTGCCATAGAAACGAAACAGAAAAAAAGATTCAGATGTACACATGTGTTCTCCAAGGTCTAGGTCAAAGGGTCAAAGTTCGTCGTATCCAATAAAAGTTCTTCTCACAAGGATTACATATTTGAAATATAAAAGCCCTAGCACTTACCGTTCAAACGTTATGGCTATGTACTA